>NW_020653852.1:11327654-11348619 GCF_003589595.1 Hyposmocoma kahamanoa | reverse complement strand
GTTCAGGTTCAGGTTCAGGTTCAGGTTCAGGTTCAGGTTCAGGTTCAGATTCAGATTCATACTAATACTCGGACTCGGACTCGGACTCGGACTCGGACTCGGACTCGGACCCGGACCCGGACCCGGACACGGACCCGGACCCGGACCCGGACCCGGACCCGGACCCGGACTCGGACTCGGACTCGGACTCGGACTCGGACTCGGGCTCGGACTCGGACTCAAATTCAAATATCTTTATTTCGGAATATTCATCCATAACAAAGCACTTATAAATAGAGTTAGGTACTGCTAAAAGCCGCCGTGTGTAACCGCTCTAAGCTGATCAAATTTACTATGTTAGTCATAGGACGCAGCTGTCTTTTTGCTTCCACTTTACATGTTAATTTCGTCGTGTTACAAATTCCGCTACGTACGCCTACAAACTACACAAAATGTTTAAAAAGCAGCTTTAAGGATATTGTGACAATAACTGGTTTAGAAACTGCCACGTCTCAAAAAACGCAATTCTTTACGCCCATCTTTCGGATCAGGTTGCAAGTATACTTTTTTCCTCTGGGAAAACCGTCAGGCGCACCACTCGGCACGGCGGAGCAACGACCGATTATGTGGGACTCTCGGGCGGTAGACCTGTATACCCAATAAAACCAAGCGGTTAACTTAGTGGCGGATTGCCCTAAATGGATGCCCTAAAGCCAGTAGGCCCTGGTCTAGGGCGGCCAGATTTTAGCGGCGGCCAATAGTGACAAAAATTCACAAAAAATAACTCTAAATACCTAAATATTCTCAAGACTTACGCACATTATGGCGGGCCCGCCACTGGAACTGCACCGCATCGTATAACAATAATCTTCCTAAATCACTTTCGTACATTTATGTATAAAATATAGTTACATATGTTACATATCTATAATGTAATGCATAATCACTACATCACTACATATTATCACTACCGCGTCTGTCTGTCTGGCTGATCGCGATGAACTCAAATACTACTGAATGGATTTTCATGCGGTTTCCACCAGTGGCCCAGGAGACTTTTGGAGGACGACTCGGGGTAAACATACACCCTGCACCCTCAACCTTGGATCCTAATCAAGAATATTCAGCAAGTTCTTTTTTGTTAATCTGAACCCATCGTGATTTGTTCCGAACTCAGCACCGCGCTTGCACCCTTCAACGGAGAGGATTATTAACATAATAACACTTGTTATCGTGTGCTAAAATAATTTCAAAATTTTGCACGGCGGTTCACCGCCAAGTTGAAATCTTTGCAACAAATTCGTTTTACTGAATTATGTCGTTTTATAAGTAAAGGAACACTAACTAGCCAAGCAACTTCTGTCTACTATATCTCTAACCCATCCCATCTCCTTAGCAGATCGTTAACTTTAAAATTAGTCTAATCTAGTCATAAAACAAACTAATTTTGGATATCGCATTTCGTAAACAATTATATTGCATTCCAATATAAAGACATCAACTCTTACTTGAATACAACATTGGACAAATAATCCTCACGTAAAGTCAAAAGGTGAATAAACTCATTAAAAGTGTTATTTCTTATACGGTTTATCCTTGTACGGTCATTCTTTGGTAATCAAGTTTTAAGGTCACTTAATTTTTAAAACAAAACATAATTTTCGTCTTTAACAATCTACACAGAATAAGTGAGACTGAGACAAACACCCGACGTATAACATCGAAATTTGGCTCGGCTTGTTTCGTTTTCGTCAAGAATTTTCGTCCAGTCACCGCCGTGGAAACTCATGGTCAATGACCACAGACTGGTTCGATATTTCTCGATCAAAAATTAAACATAAATACGTGAATTATCTGTTAGTATATTAAAGTGATGTACAATTTATACTCACTAAATAAACAAGAGTAAGCCTCATTTGTGTGAAAATCAAATAGTCATTTTAATAGATATAACGCACATTGCATATAATTTTTTACACTTGGACTTATTACATTTCCTATACCTTAATTTCATACAATTATCGTTTCTAGTACTATTCACATTTTATTACAACATTTTATATAAAACTGTTTTTATAAAACACTCATTTTATATATTATCAATTCAAATAATTTTTGAGAGGTATTTATTTACCTGTACCTTTAAATGGGCGCCCCTTCTTTTAATAGGTTAGGTTATGTTATTATATGACTTGGGGACACACGTTCGTCGTCGCATCTGGCTCGAGATGGTTGCGTCTGTATACCCAGACGGAAGGTATCCATGATGGACTGCCCCATGTAAAAAAAAGCCGAGCGAGCTAAGGTAACGTGTCGCGGCTGCGACAGGCGAGTGCCAGAAGTGAATTTGTTTGAGTTTCCGAACATGTTTTCAGGTGAAATGATTTTATAATGAATATAATATTGGTATTAGAGGTATCTTCTTTTTTATTAAAATAAAATAATTGTATACAAATATACTCAACATTTATTTAGTTTTACATATGAACAACCAGGCGTTAGATGAACTGAAATTTAGATGAACTGGCGTTATGTTAACTGAGGTTTTTAACTTATGAATTGATTGTTATTAAAAATTAGTGCTAGAGTAAACAATTGTTATTGAAAATTAAATTATAGAATGTAAGTTTATTTTAAACGTTCATATAAAGTATTAAATAAGTTTGTATGAAATAAAATTATGACAATTAAGAGTTAATAATGATTATGTTAATAATATTTATATGACATATTACACACCCAAATAATTTACGGTGTCGTTCACACTAGCGACATAAGAATATATCTGTTGTAAAAGTTTATCTACATAATATGGTATGACTCATATGGGTTCCGTATTGAAGTCTTTCATACAAGGTGCTTATAAATCACGTAAAGATATTGTTAGATCCAATTAGTAGCCTCATTATAATAGCTTTGCATTGAGAGACAATCACAATAAGCCTGTAAGCTTTTCGAAATTAAAGAATAAAGGTTAATTACTAGACACATCCGGTTAATAACAATGACTTAATTATTAAAACCAATTCCATGTTATCTTTTAAAACCATAACTATATTAATACTGGCCATTACTGGCCACGTCACTAGTAAAATAAAAAAGAATGACTGCGTCACGGTATTTACTTCTATTATAATAAATACATACCTTGTAGGCCATAGTGATCCCTACCGCCCAACCAGTGTGCGCTGAAGTCTTATCTTATTCAATTGAAGCTACCGCTTTAAAGAAAAAAAAAATGTGGGAGTACAGATCTAAAAGGTCGGGTTGGAAGGAAAACTGAGTGTGTTAGGACGTGGTGTAGTGTGTAATGTATGTGTAGTGTGAAGGTGAATATCGGAGAAGATGGAGACACGGAGTTGGAAGCCTCCGCCATCCAACGTTGGAAACCGAGGGCGAAGGTGCAGGACCGGAACGCAGCGGGTTTGGCACGGAGAGTTGGAGGCCTCCGCCCTCCAAGGTTGGAAACCTAGGGCGGAGGTGCAGAGCCGGAAAGCAGCGGGTTCGGCGCGGAGAGTTGGAGGCCTCCATCCTCCAAGGTTGGAAACCTAGGGCGGAGGTGCAGAGCCGGAACACAGCGGGTTCAGCGCGGAGGCGGTGAGTGGAGAGGCTGTACCGACAGCGGCGGTAGTGCAGCAGTGGATTTTATCACTTTAAACTCTGAGGTGGAGTTCTATTTCGTCTGTCACTCCTGCCGCTTCAAGCTTGGTTGGTGAAGTTGAGATACACAGTCCAGGTAGGAGGAGCGTAAACGTGACGTCCAGGTTTAGCGTGAGGCAGTCGAGGACCTGGTCATCAGGCAGGCGCGTAAGCACGCTAGGAGTAATGTCAGGGGTGTAGGGCTTCAAAAAGGTGAGACTTCGTATATTTATAGAAGACCAGATCGCCTCCAAGGCTAGTACAAGAATTTTTTAGAGCGAGAGAGAGAATCGAAAGTCGAATAGCCAATTTTGAATTTGAAATGCAGAGCCAAAATGAGAGCAGCCAGGAGCGGAAACGCTTCTACCGCTAAGATTACATATCAAAGGAAAAGTAATTTATTCGATAATCTTTGGAAGAATGGATTGTTGACGGGTAACATCTCTGTCAATCAATGTCAACATATAAAAATATTAAATACGTAACACAAATGTGCATAAAGTGAAATTGATGAAATAGTACGTACGCCAAGGTCGACAGATCAGACGTGAAAAGTGAGTAAATTGTCAAAGTGCGAGAAATAGCTCACAATAGCAAATTTAAGTAATTTAGACACTAATATTTTAGTAAATATTAGTTGGAACTCTTTCAGGAATCAGAAAAAGTAAGGGTGTTTACTAGAAAAATGAGAGAGATGAAATGAAAGGTATCCGTAGTTTCACACTACAAATTATCTATATAAACTTCACTATATACATAATAATTTCTTTTCCTTGTATTTTTTTGTGTTAAGTTTATATAAAAATTACGTGTTTTCAATTCTTTTTAGGGGTGGTGGACGTTAAAATTTTATTTATCTTGCCTAAGTGGGCGGTGAGACAGAAAGTTTGGAAACCTACATTCTATAACATAGGTTTCCTAACATGCATAATAATATAACAAAACACTAATGGCTATTATTATTTACACGTATTGTCTGCGACGTGTGACTCAACGTTGGTGTGCGATAACCGGCCTCGGAAACGTCGATATATGACACCCTTCGGCCAAAACTCATCCTTCATGAAGGTCGACAGATATTGAGTTGGTACTATGACTGCGTAACTCAGATTGCTTTGCGCAGAGGTACTTTTATAAGAAAACTCAATAAATATAATTGTAACGTGTCGTAGTCTGGAATCTAGTTTCGAATTGTTAAGATCTTCTTATCTTTTTTCTCTTATTTTTTTAAATACATTCTAAACCCAAACCTATATTCATTCAGCCAGTATTTCTACTCATAGAGTAGATCCTATACTACATCCCTGTTCCTTACAACTGAAGGAGTGAACATCTCATTATCAGCCTTCACTATAGGCTAGCCATACACTGCTCGGAAGCTTCTAACTTACCAACAAGTAAACCACCGAGGAGGCTGTGGCTTTAGTCTGCCAAAAACCTATCCAAAAGGACAAACGATGACCACATCCTAATCAAACAATTCAACATTCGTTATCATTTCGTAATTTATTCGTTAACTAACCTAGCTAATCAGATAACCTAAAGCCCTAACACTTTATTTCATCTAAAACCCTCACTATCTAGGTAAACTATCTAAAACCTAACTCCCTAAATCCTAAACCCTGTCTTGGCTGAATGTCCCTAACAAATCTTTAAACATCACTACTTGAACTTCCTAACTGCATCACTAAACTATCTTCAGCGCGCACGCTGCCACGACAACGACATAGGCTTGAGCACCCATCGGGCGATCACTGGGTAACATCAACATTGATCTCCCAGCTGCCTTAGTCCTCATCCTGCAACTATCCACGTTCCATCAGCTTTTCTCACTTTCTTTAAACAAACCAGAACAAACACGCAAATTACCCTAACAACAACATTTCCTAACACACGTGATATCACCATATATCATCAATATATTTTCCTTGATGATATATCATATCTCATATCGATTAATTATTAGGAATCCTCCATGGATTCCTAATAATTAAACAAATATATTTTCCTTGAATGCAGACAGTTCTTGTTCATCTGGGAGAGTGAACACGAACTATGCACACACACAGGACAATATACCCATCAAATAAAAAGTAAGTTATATCTATCCAAGTCGGTAGTCCATCTTCTTCTCCCGTCCTTCTAAGTCTGCATTCGCCGGAAAATAACAAATTCCATCAAAATATTCGTCACAATGTCATCATGGCTCCATATGAAAACAAACACAAAAGATTAACAAACCTACTAGAAACTAAAAAAACATTAAACTACCTACTATAGAACCTATTCAATGAATGAACCTTTTCTATTCACATGCATTAGATCCTGCCTAACCGATCTATTCCTATTTACATCTATTCTTCTCACAATATAATTAACTCTACTCAATCGATCTATTACTCTATACGGCCCTTTAAACAATCTAGCTAATTTTACACTTCTGTAGGAAACTCTCCTAGGACAATATAACATTACCAAGTCTCCTGGCTGATACACAATTACTTTTGCTTTCTTATCATAATTTCGCTTTTGTTTTATATGCGAACGAATAGCGTGGCCTATTCGTTCCTTAACCACATCAATTAACGTTGCTTGTTTTGCATCTTATCCTGCAAATTCTCCGCAACATTGACATAATTAATCGCCAGTTCTATATCTGATGCACATAAGGACTCTCTACCGAACAAAACCATATATGGTGACACCCCGGTACTGCTATGTTTACTAGATGCGAAATATACCAATGGTAACCTGGTACACCAAATCCTTTGTTCGCCTCCTATATATTTCGCTAACATTCCTAACAGCGTCCTATTAAATCTCTCACACAAACCATTGCACTTCGCGTTGAATGCCGTAGTATGCACCATAATCGCTCCCAAATCTCGCGTTGTCTCCTCTACCAAATGAGAAGTAAACACTGATCCTCAATCGCTTAAAACGTCCATGCACCGCTACGGACTGCGTTACTACGGTCGAGTCTAGTTCCATGGTGCGGGGATGCGACTAATGAGTAATATCATTGTCTGTGGGACGCCTTTAAATTCACAAAAGCATAGCCATGTATAACAACTATTTACTGAAGTCCAGACTATGGAGTTGTTCGGGTCTTACGGAAGTTGATAAACTATTTCATTTTATTTGAGAATGATTACAAACTTACATACGTTAACAGTATGCATAATATTCTTATTAAGCTAATGTTTATGTAGTAACATTCTATATTTGAATTAAATTATATTTTTCTTAATAACAATGTCCATTTGTCGAGTTCTTAGGTTTTCGCGATTGTTACACATAAGAAATGAAACTATTTTTCCGGATTTAAATTGCGTACCTATATTTGTTTTTTTCAAGCAAACCAACGTTTCGGGCCCTTTACCGGTCCCATTGTCACGGTTGACTGAACATGGGACCTGTAAAGGGCCCGAAACGTTGATTTGTTTGAAAAAACAAAATACGTGATTTAAATCCGGAAAAATAGTTTCATTTCCTAAATGTCCATCTTCCAGTACTCACTCAAATATAAACGTGAAATGATTTGTAAATGACAAAATTTGTAAATCACTGAATAAATTTGTAATTTATGAATATTAATCGAAACTTTGCGAATAAAGCATTGACTTGGTATGTCAATGAAATGAAGTAATAAATTAAAACTTTATCTAAGCTATCTAAGCACCAAGTTATGTGATCTTGACCTTACATAAACATTCTAAAATCGAATGACAAGTATTTCTTTTTATACTCGTTTATGTATATGTATATACAACATAAAAGTGTCGCTTCTCGGCAATTCCATAGATACCCATAAAAACAAAACGCAAATGAGATTAAATTTCTGAGCTAAATAAATATGATGACATAATAGGTAAAATGCGTGAAAAAGTATACGATTTATATCAACAAACAAACAAGTTCGGCATTACTGTCATCTGGAATAGCCAGACCTTTAGATGTGGGAAAACCAGGTAGAGAAAGAGTGGAGTATATATTTGTCTCTCGCCTTCATTGGATATAAAATTTGGACACAGATCAGGCCCCAGCAGTCCTAAATTATCTAACGCGAAAGTCACATCATTTTTTGCATACTTCTAATTAGCTGTACAAAATGGTAAGTACCTAAAGATCTGTGAATTAATGTATTGTACTGTATCAACCTATATACGTGTACTTCCCAATTTTAAGCTTAGGTGTCCTTTTAGAAATTTTGACACAACATCACTATCTTTATCTAGAATTACTGAAATTATATTATTTATTATAAAAAGGGGATTAAGATTTGAAAGATCTAGGTATTGTAAATGATATCCATCTCTGAATAATGGTATTTAAAAAAGTCTCCAATTTTTATCCACAGATTAAGATCACATTTTTACTTATGATGATCGGCGTTTGCCTGACTTATCCAGCTGATGAAGTAAAACCCCCAATAGTAAACGTCGTGCCAGAAAATGTTCGAATGGATCCAGTACCTAACCAGCCAGAACCTGAACAAGTCCCAATTTCTGAACAAGAATCATTCGAGAAACCAGAGGAAGATTTGACGACTGACAACACCTATTGGTGGCGTAGATCTTATTATCCTCGCAGAAGATCTTATTATTACTACCCCAGGTAAGTAAGCCACTCAACACACGTGTATTATCCAAAACCTGACGTATCCAAACTGGAATCTGCAGTGTACAAGAGAATTGTAATTCTGTAAAATTAAACATTTTACGCAGCGATTTTAGGCACAAGTGTGCCCTTTTGATATCTACAACAAAACTTACACGTTAATACACTTTTTATAATTAAGATGTCACCAAATAATATACATAATAATATTTTGTCGGTACTGGTTTCTTCGTAGGCTTTAATGTATGGCATTAACTCATACTCTTGGTCTTGTTGTAAAAAGGCCACATCTGCAAAATTACAACTTTATAGGAGAGGTTAAAAGTTCTACGATTTAAATTAGTCGAAAACTTTTTTATGTGTAAATAGGAGAGTACTGCCGCCATTAGTCGAAAGGATGAATGTGATGTTTAAAAAAATAATTCGTTGCGTATACTGACGTGATCGGTAAATAATCTCAGTACAGAGTACTAATAAACCGACCTCAAAAGTCATTCATGCCCTAGTTTGCCACCCTTAAATGTGGAATAATTTCTTTAAATTTAAATGGGACCACTGCTGACGTACCCTCTTGCCGACAATAAAAGAAAAAATCGGTTCACAAATGCCGAAGTTATCGCGTAATATATGTACATACAAAAAAACATACTGTCGAATTGAGAACCTCCTCATTTTCTTTGAAGTCGGTTAAAAGGCCGATCTGTTACTATTTTTACTTTTTCTTAAGTGGATAGGGTATGAAGTTACCGCAAGACAAAAGTAGATTATTTTTAATTTAGTTTCTAACATTATTTTCTCGATTTTGAGTTTTGTTACAAGCGCCCTTTCCAGTAACGGTGGCAGAGTTATAAAATTTCACCTTCACATAATTTTCTTCAAATAGTTCGTATTATTTTTATCTATACACTATATGTGTAAGTTTTAGGTGACAAAAGCATACCAGGGTATGAAATACAGGCTACATAGGTACACTGAAATATAACTGTTTAATTTGCGACTTAAAATTACGGTTTTGGCATTTAAAATAAAGATACCGTTAACTTGTTACAGATCATTTTCGTACTACAAATCTTACCCCTACTACAGCTACTGGAACCCCTACAGCTGGTGGTGAAGTACAAGCGGCTGAAACATAACTACCGGAAATATTGTGATTTTTATGTATTTTAAAAATAAAATAAGGTTTTTAATTAAATTTTTCCTAACTTCGTTGCCTGTACAGTACATAAATACAGAACATAATTTGAAATTTTTAGATTTAAATAAAACTATTATGATAGGATTCAAAAACATACTTTTCCTATTATTGTTAATCTAATTTCAATGATAATCATACGATGCCGACGCCTATGTGGTCTAATTTGCAAATTCCGTCATTTCTAAATACAGATATAACACCCACATAAACATAACAATAACAAGCAATAACAAGATAGAAGTAGGATTTTTTGCATCGAAATCAAATCACAAATGGTAAACGATAAACTAGAAATTAATGAATTGTAATTTTTCAAATACTCATAGAATCTTAACTATAGACAAATAAGTGATTCTATTCTAGTCTATTCATTTATTTATAAATAAATATACATAATAATGCCTAAACAGATTAAAGCGGTACAATAAACAGACTATTTATGAAGGCGGCTTGACGTCAGTAGCCTGGTATAAAGAATTAATAGCAATATCTGAAGACACGAACGCCATTGACTTAGCCAGTGTAGCTAAAGATATGGTGTCCATTACAATCCTGTTGGCAACGTGATTGAGATTAGCACCATGTGATTGTGCGGTGTACTTCAAAGCCAATTTTATAACGCGTTCACTAGCTAAAGATTTAGATGTAGCACTTTTAGCTTCCTTTCCAGCTTGTTGAGCTGCAGTCTTCGCCAAATTCATCATCAAGTCTTGATGATTAGACATGCCGTTCTTAGCATATTTCACCGACATTTCGACTTCGATGCTTGCCGTCAATGCACGCCTCATCGCAACGACGCTAGCAGCGGTTAAGTATGCAACGTCGCCAGCGTAAAGTATGGCTTTCTTAGCTTTCAATTCCAATCTCTCTAATTTCTGCTTTTGTTTCTTTTCATTGGCCGCTTCATCATCTGCATTGTCGGGTTGATCAATCTCCAAGTCTGCAGCTACGTCTGCGCTCATCGCGGTTTTGTAAAGATTGTCCCTAGGATCGGCAAAATCATCTATAAGCGCTGGTGCGTTCAATTCTTGTGCATCTAATGTCTGGGTGTCAACAGAGACGATATGTGTGTCATTTATTGATTTTTCCATAACAATAGGATCAGTATTGCTAGCATTTCTTTCAGCATTTTCTATATCCAAGGCAGTTCGATTTAAGAAACCTTTGGTGGTCAATGCCTTAACATGTGGCATGTTCATGGTATTTACCGGCTTTTTTTCATTTCGTGAGATAATGGAATACGGTGTAAGATGTGGTTGTTTTAGGTATGGCCGTACCGTAGAATTGGCTTTAGCTTGGCTAGCTGAGAGTGACTTATTTATAAGAATACTGTGGAGAATGGGATGAGCAGTTGATGGTAAAATTACTGGAGGAGCACGTGAAGTAGTAGAAAGAACATCTGCAGGTGCATCTCTTTTCTTTCGCAATGATAGATCCACTGATTGCTTCTTTGACAGAGCCGTAGCATATGTAATATCTTTTAAAGCAGATACTATAGAGACTTCAGCTGCAATTTGACCCAGGCCATAAACTAAGCGGTGAAGCTCCGGTTCCGTAGACGCTCTTGTAATACTCAAAATGTGTCCAGATAAGGTCCTTGATATATAATCGAGAATTCGTCGTGTTTCAATAGCAGTGATGCCTTTACTCTTACCAGGTGCTTCAAGAGCTTCTCTAGTGATCCTTGTTATTTTGTCTTGAATCTCTAACTTTGATAAAATTGCAGAAACCAAATCCTTTGATATTTGATAAAGAGTTTCTTCTGTTTGTGGATTATCGGTCAAATTCTTGCTATTTTTGAACACAGTGTTATCAAGATGTTTCAGAACTTTGTAAGGTGTGTTTAGAAATTTATCACTGGTTTTCATATTCAATTTCTGAGAGACATCATGAACTGGTGATATTCCTGCTATAGTGATACGGACCTGCGATAATTGCAATTCAGGTATTATAAATAAAACCATTCACAAAAATATGACGCTATAACTATACAAATACTTACACTCAGAATCCCAATGCAAAATGATGTAAAAAACCGATATTTACACATTTTTATTTATGTACACGAGTTGTTTTAGCAAAGCCAGGTCTTCAAACGATCTGAACGTTGTTAGTTTAACAGTCGCTACTTTTAATTGTTTTCGATAATTCTATAGCATTTTTATTGCCAATTCTTAACAAGGTATTAGTCACTTAATTGGGTCCTACCGTTTTGCTCTAGTGTATCATCTCTACACAGCCACAGTACTCGTAGTACAAAAATCTTTAACCCGCAAAAGCGTTGTACATATTTATCCTCTTTTTCCTATGTTCAATTTTTCTATAAACATACAGTGGTCTATAAACATAGTTGTTGCTCCCAGCTGTCTCCATTATTTCGGAATCAATTTGAACTTTTAAGTCAGGAACTTTGTTATCAAGGGAAATTTCATCATTACTTTCAGCAGCCACAAGTTCTGCTGCGTCCACTTTAATGTCATCTGGAATATTTACATCTTGTACATCAACAGTATCTAATTCTGTGACCAAGTTTAGTGCACTGATTTTATAAAACACAAATACAAATAAAAGTAGAATGAAACTAGTCTTTACCATCATGATGATAAAAAGAATAAAACTAGAACACAATATTTTTATAGGTAAAGAAATGTAATTACTTATGTGCTGTTAATAAATAGTAATTGTGTTATATAAATTATAACAAGGTCGAGTAGCAAATTAACATTAAAGTGTTAAATTATTATTCCAGTAAGATAAAAAAGATAGCAATAGATAATGATGAGTAATTTATTTTAGGTCTAAATATTACTGACCCTATTAAAGCAGATACTTACTATAAGGGAATTTTAAAAAGGCAAGGGAGTTGTGTCATATTTATAAGAACGACTTAGTAGAAGAATGGGAATGTAGTGCAAAATAGATAGGTAGGTAAAAAAATGCCATATAATAGTCATACATGCATTTATTTTAGGTAAATTTTCACAGTACTATATACATAAAAGGTTTAAACAATATATTGAAGCTCATACTTTAAACTAGACTGTAATACGCAAATCGAATAAATTAATTCAAAATGATAATTGTTTTTGAATATTTTTTAAAGCAGACGTTTTTAACCAAGGAAAGCTGGTAAGACTCGTATACGACCACGGCCTAGCAGTGCGGAAGGTCCTCCAAAAGGTGCAGCATCCACTTCGCTGCCTGACGGAAGCAAGTCGCTCTCTTGGCCACCAATGCTACGACGGTTTCTCAATAATTCCTTAGGCTCCGATGATTCTTCGCCCACAGCACCAGAGTTGGCACCATCTTTTCCTGATACCACAAAAAAGTAAACTATAAAGACAGCTGTTTATCTCGCTGGGTTCAATCCTTTATCATTATTTTAATAAGTTGCAATAATAGTAAATAAAAGCCGATGGATAACATGGTAAGCATATCGTTTAACATACGAGCAGTGTTGATGAGTACCCTATTACAGAAAAGTTTTCAATCACAAAATATTCCTATCATATCTACGTACATAGGTACAGTGACTTTATACAGAAGGCTAAATGCATAGTTTATTGATTGGCTGATTGTGTACTGCATTATTTAGTTCGTCTACTGTATTAGAATTCTAAACCTTTCGACGTAGGTATATAATCAATTGGTATAACAAATTATAGAATCTAAATAAGATCCAAATAAGTATATTTATTTATTTAGCACTAAATAAATGTTGTGCAAGTTGTTTTAGCATCTACTGATCTGTTATCTAAGTACTTGGTGCTGTCTAGGCACCTACTGGGTGCTATTTAGGTATTAGGTGCTATCTAGTCACGTATAGGACAAACTAATTAGGACATTTAGGAACTATATTATGCAAATAACCTAGATTTTCGTAATAACCTCTACGCTACAATAGGCAGAGGGTAGCTAAGTATTAAGAATTTAAAAGCAAGTATACCCAGTTCAAATAAGTATGCAATGTATTGGAGTTTGAAACAAGATTGAGTATCATACAAAACGAGGTTTTAAACAGAAACAGCAGCAGGAGGAAATCATGATTACTGTACAGAAATGCCGAGAATCAAGTACTTTAATTCGCACTTGTACCGCAATAAGGCCACATAGTACACATGTAAAGTAACAACTTTACAGAGTAGAGGCTTAAAGTTGCTACGAACGAAATTAGTTGGTAACTGTTAAGGCTTAAATAGGAGAATTATAACATTTCATAACATACACAAATAATTTGTTTCATGTAGTCCGAACTCTTTTAAAGACTTTCATGTTACAAAAGCACTTACGACGTAATCATGTGACTTTATTACGACCAAAGGTATGAATTGCAGCTAACTATACCATGCCAAAAATTCTAATTATTATTATAAAAATTATCTTTAACAGTTTTTTTTAATATACTAAGTGTTGGGACGAACAAGTCGTGCGCCTGATGGTAAACAACACACCTGTCCATAACAGTTGCAGTGCCACTCAGAACTTTAAATAGCAAAGATCTGAGGTACACTGCCTCTGTGCCCATGACCCTGAGACATAAGTTGAAAAATCCCCATGTGCCTGTAATTTCACCTGCACCCTTACCTTTCAAAACCGGAACGCAGTAATGCTCACATTAATGCTTGGCGGCATAAATAGGTAAGGTGGCAGTACTTCCCTCTTTCACAAAGAGTTTATACCCTAATGGTCGGTAGGGAGCGTCACTATAATCAAAACTAATGTAAAAAGATATGGGGCTACTACATTCTACATAAAAAGAGGCAGAGCAAATTCTTACCTGTATTTGATGGTGTTTGAACTTTTGGGGGGGATACGTGCTGTATTACCTCCTCTGTGGGTGCGCATGCGCAATAAGCTAACAGCGCGAATGACGCGACGATTAACAGCGTTGAATGCATTTCCGAGCGATCCTATCTTGTCTTAACTTCAAAGAAATATATGACAACAATATGAAGCTAAAGGTTTATATACTACAGCGTTAGTTACATAGCACATTATATTTTATGGAAAAAGCAAACACTGCTGATTGTTTGTGAAGTAAAAATAAATGCACGATCAGTGAGAACTCTATTACGACTATTTAGATTAGGATTTAGGATGATTTACTAAAGTTTTTTATTTTACTTCTACGTATCAAATTTAAATGCGCCATTAATCAGATAGAATTCGATAAACGGTGCCACATAGTTTTTGAAACACTGGATAAAGTGGTGAGTACCACATACATACACTTATATCAAAGTACTAAAATTCCTCATTTTCGACGCTCTAGAACATGGTTTATATTTAGAATAGCGTAAAAATAAAAGCTATAACAAACTCTCCCGACTTCCATAAAAAGTGACCTAATCAATATAAAATTTCAGGGAGCCTTTAAAATTTTATTTTATTTCTTACAAGCTCTTGCATACGACATAAACTTTACATAAGAATATGTATCTAATTGTATTTATTATTAGGGTAGAGAGCTACATTTACCTTCAGTCCCCAGATCAGCGTTCTTCACTTTCGATGAGCGTGCTGCTTTCCACACATTATACAAAGTAATATCATAAATGCGAAAGTAAATCTGTCAGTTACGTTTCCACGCGGCCAAACCAATTTTGATGAAGATGATGATCCGGCCGGATCGAAGGAATTTTTTCTGAGTGTTCGATCTGTGTATTAATAATTATAACAAACTAGTGGAATAATTTCACAAAAAAAATCAATTCAATAAAATATTTAACAATTTTGATGAATTTTAGTATACGAACATAGACATAGATGGGACTTAGGACCTAGTTTTTGTCGTAAAAATAAATCTTATAGAGGGTGAAACAGGAAAGTATGTATGGAGAACCAATAAAACAATGAAAATTTGTACAGTAGGCTACTGGAAGTAGGTATCTACTTATACTTCACAGACGAAGTCGCAGACACCAGCTAGTAGCTAGTAATATATAAGACGGTTAATTGGTTTAAGATCTGTGAGAGAACTGGAAACTAGACATAGAAACATGCACATGTACGGTGTGAAACGGCCAATCTTTCCTTTAGCTTTGTCGACGTCGGATATAATCTTAAAATGAACATGGATAAGGCGAAGATTATGTCAAATAGTCATGTACGGCCAACAATATAATAACAATAATAATATATCTAATAATTATAATAATATAATAATAATATAATAAGGAAACTCTGGGTCACGGGTGCCATGAACACACACGTAGACACACACAAATTACACCCAAACTTACGAGATAAATAAATGTAGGCCATACAAAAATATTCCAGATGCCTCGACGCAGCGTGTATCTCCACCATCGAAAAAAAGAAAAGCATGGGATCCTGTCCAGATGAAAAAGGCAATAAAAGCGGTGAGGACAAAGGCCATAGGCTGTAAAAAAGCTGTGAAAGCTTTTCATGTACTTGCCCTGGAGCAAAAGTTAGTAGACTACATTTTGTTCATGGGGTCTAGATAGTATGATGGATGGACTTACTAGAATGCATGTTCGAAAACTGGCCTATCAGTAGGCCTTGAAAAATAACATTGAAAATAAATTTTAAAATGATATAGAATGACGTGGACGGGGACGCGATCTGGATAGTCAAGTTGGAGGGGCTAGTGGCAGCAGAGCTAATAGACGCCAGAGAGACGTCACACCCAGGAGTAGCTCAGAAAGTAAAGCTGTTTTAGAAATGGACTCTGAATATGACGACGACGTCTACCCAAGTAGGATACCTGAAGGCTTAGATACAAACTGCGTATTCTGCGATACCAGGTATTCTAACAACAGACGTGGAGAGAAGTGGATTCAATGACAGAGTTGCAACTTATGACTCATACAGCATGCTCAGGTTCTGAAGGCGAATATTACATCTGCGATATTTGCCGATAGATTTTTAAATAAGGCCAATACATTTAATATGACCCCCCGGGTGCCCTTGATCTCGAGTTGCTAAATTTGATTATTTTTTAAATACACATATTTTTTATTATCCTGTGGTTATTTTATTTATTCCATTATAAAGTATGCATAGGTACCTAAATGAATAAAGATCACTATAACGTATATATATAACTTCTTCGTCAAGTATTTTTTAAATGAAACCAATAAAAGAAAGTAGGACACATTAGAACCTTTTCCTCTACTATTTTATTTTTGTAATTTTGCTTTGTTAGGAACAATCCTGTGTCAATATTTAAAAAGCCAAAATATGTACTATTTATCACTACGTACGTACATCAAATATTTTTTTGTACTAAATAAAAAAGCAATCAATTTTATAAAACCTTGGTTCAAGGGTGTTAACGAGATTCCAAATGCGTAGGTATGATGCGATAAGAAAAATGAACAACAAGAACAAATTATCACTGCATCACGTGCGGATAACACACCATAATAGGATTCTATAGAAACTATAAGAAATATTGTTAAATACTTGAATATTGTTGTGGCAATAAAGAATAAGTTATTTGGGACAATTAATTTAGTCAGATATTAGACGGTATTAGAATAAAAGGTTACTCTATAACTGTAATACATCTATATTTTGTAGTATAATGCTCTGGCCACACAGAGGTGGTAAAAGGAGCGTTCCGGGCGGGGATTTTTTGTAATGATCCAGTTCATAATGCACCCTGCTACTTTGAAATCGAGTGGCTCGGGGCACCGCGGATCGGAGCCAAACGCTGACAACACGCGTTCGCCACAGACGGATAAAATTCCGAATAGAAAAGCTAATTCAAAACATATTTAGAAAGATATAGCAACAAAGGCAACAAGATGCCTATCTGTTATCTCTACTGTACAGATATATGAATTACTTGAATAAAATGCACTTAAAAATGCACTTGAATAATATGAACTTTGTTACGCACAGCGTATCATAATAAATATAATTATACTCGTGGAATAAGCTTTGATTAAATCCGCATCATAGTGAAAGTGTTGAATCAATCATTTTGGAAAAAATACACAGTAAAATGGAGGATGTGCACTGATTACTACGGTATACGGTGTGAAAACACGATTTGAAAAAATTTTCTCGATAGAAAAAACACAAATATACCTCGAAATCTTAAAAGAAAACCGGTGTATTCAATAAGTACATTAATACACCAACGATTTTTTTCAATATCAACTAAACTAAACGGAACACGTATTTAAGTTTTTTATTCTATAAGATAGCCGTTGGTCTTCCAATAAATAAAATAAATAAATAAAAAATATACATTTTTCAAATGTCTTTAATTTCGTGTAAAAATATTAATTCGGAAATAATGCCCGTGGCCCGGCCGCTCGACCCAAGCAAAATGACCCGTATTAGTACGTGATAAATTTGAATTTGAGCTAAGCACAGACCACATAAATACTTAACTAAGGTAGTATCTACTCTTAGGTAAGTATTCTATTTGAGAAATAGCGCTCGATAAAATTTGTTCACTTCTTCTATAGCTTGAATAAATAATAAATAATGCCTAAATAGTTGCAGAACTCTAAAAATTCCGGACATAATAAAGAAACAGCTATACTTATATAAACCGTACTTTAGCGATGCTACACAATGTGTATACTAAGAACTGTTTTGTTAAAAAAGCCATCTATTCCCTACAGACTTTATTCTTTGGTAATGGTTGCGATGTCTGAAAGGAATTTTATACTGATTTTCAGTATGTTCAAGCGAGTTCAACCGATAATAAAACTAGATTCAAACTCCCAATTGAATATATTGTGAATAACAATCATTATTCATGAATGAATTTGAAAAACGGGTGTTATTCACGTCTCGCTTTTCTCAGCTTATCATGTATTTATATTAGTAATCTCTATAAAGATTATTTAAGTAAACTATTTTTCATCGTCTTCCAAGTATAATCCTAACAAAATACATTCATGGTCATTATGTTATTGAATATTATTTACTTTCAACATTTACAAGTGAACAGAATGCGTCAATGCATCCTTAAGTGGAAGTTATAGTTAGCACAATTTATTGGATATACTATAAAAACTAAACGCGGTTTGAAATTTCATAAACAATTGCAGAACTCAGAACCGATAAGAAGTTATTTTGGGAAGCACATCCCGCCTCTATATTGCAGAGAAGTTTCTCGAAGCCCAACAAGACCATGGCTTCAATTTTGATTGTCCTTCTCTCGGTTGCGCTCGTTTGTACCACCATTGCCGCGCCTACTGAAGCACCGTCTGACGCAACTACCGTTGCAAACATTGACAATAAAAACGTCGGGTTAGTTGAATATGTTCGTGTCGTCGATCTGATTCCCGTAGTCGTGGTTAACGCAAATGAAACCACAGAAGACGTCACAGACAAACCGGCTACTGAAAATAACCATAAAGTTGTGAAGAGGTCTGCTCTGAGAGGTGACAACCCCAGCAACGATCTTCTGGCAAATCTTGATGGTTTAAACTATGAAAACGGCCTCTCGAACTTCGCAGGACGTAGAATAAAGTTTCTGCCCACTTGGTTGGGTTAGTCTTTATTGGGTAATTGGGTGACATACGTGCATTAAATTATGCTCTATATTTTACTATTTTGTATGTACTTTATATGTTTCCGTGCAGGGTCCCTTGCCTATGGAATTTTAAGAAACGGCAATGTCATGTAAGGACCTAATAATTTAATCGTAAAACATATACCTAAGACGTGTATGAAGAAATGTATTTCGTTTTTTTTTTAATTTTTAATAAATAAAATTACCTAATTAAATTTTTTTTTAAATTTTAAGTGACGAGATCACTTTTCTGGGACTAGAGCGGTTACACACGGAGACTTTTAGCAGCAATGCAAACGCGATGCTATAACGATGCAGTCGCTAATCGTCTACCTTTACACACACGCGCGCGATTTTAAGCAGCGATGCAAATGCGATGTAAGCCCACGACTGCATCGCTACACTTGAGATTTATAGGCAATTGCATCGATGCAGTCGCGCGTTTGCATCGATGCAATCGCCTATAAATTGTATCGCGTTTGCATCGCTGTTAAAAGTCGCCGTGTGTAACCACTCAAAGCGTCGTATTCCAGAACTCCACTCAATACTCAATCAGAACTTGAGTGAGCACTGAAAATGATACTCAAGTCCTTGCCATTAGGGTCGTATTTCCAGTGCTTGAAATCAAACTCAAGTCTGCTCAAATCCTGACTTGAGCATTGGGTAGAGTTCTGGCATACGACCCTAAGATTGCCTGAGTTATTTATCTCTGGCTGCACGCCGTCATTGCCTGCTTATGTTTTTTTTTATACATTTAGGTATATTTTCCAGTTCGAGTGGCATTTCATGGAACACCTCCATGAAATGCCACTTGCCACAGGGCAAGAGCCATTCTTTGTTTTTCAAAGAGATATTTCAATCTATTCAATACTCAATCAGCCGATGGAACCGTTTGTATGGAATTTGAATAATAATATTATGCAATTCCGAGATGGGTTCTATAGAAAACAGTTCAATATCATGGGTAAAATTAACCCACACATATTTATTAACTTAATTTATAAATATAAAAAAATTACACATTACGAATATTAATAAGAAATTTAAAATATGAATTAAAATTCATATAAACTAAAAATTCACATAACTCTTTCACAAGGAGCTCTACTGCTTATTTATTCAAGGATGGCAGTATCCTTACCTATTTCTGCCGCCGAAAAGCAATGTGAGCGTTATTGTGTTCTGGATAGAAGGGTAAGCATCGATGGAAACACGCAACTGCATCAATACAAACGCGCGATTCAATCGCCTCTATACAATCGAACCCCAAGCGTAGCGATGCAATCGCGCGTTTGTATCGATGCAGTCGCGCGCTTGCATCGCGTTTGCATCGCTACTTAAAACGCGCGCGTGTGTAAAGGTAGATGATTAGCGACTGAATCGCTACTGCATCACGTTTGCATCGCTGCTTAATGTCGCCGTCGATAACTGATCTTAAACGTATTGACATCATTGGCATGTTCGCAATAAATGTTGAACGTTACCCGACATGCCGTTTAATATTTCCGACGTGAAACGTCTACATGCCATTTCACATGTCGAAAAACAATTCATAGCGAACATGTTCGTCAATAGGACCTTCTTTAAAGAGCTGAGATGCTTTTGCTACGAGTAGGTAAATTTTTAATAATTTTAATAACTTTATTGCAAGACACACAAAAATAGGTACAAAGTTGTGTCTAGCTCCTAAACTAGTGTCGCCTGTTGTTACTCCCTTTGTGGCCGAAAAGTTACCATGCCGGACTGCCACGCAGAAGTCCCAGGTTCGATTCCCGGGCCGGGAGAAATATTTGTATGGCCTACAATTATTTCTATCGTGAGTTTGGGTGTAATTTGTGGTTGTCTATGCGTGTGTCCATGGCACTCGCGACACAGGATTTCCCTAGTGCAGGGATATGTTGAGTGTGTGCGTTATCATTACTATTATTATATCTATTTTAGACTCTCGCCTCTCTCAAGGCCTATTATTATTATTGTTATCGCTCCCTCTCCCGCTCCCGCTCCCGCTCCCGCTCCCGCTCCCGCTC
>NW_020653852.1:11325714-11327644 GCF_003589595.1 Hyposmocoma kahamanoa | reverse complement strand
CTCTCCCGCTCCCGCTCCCGCTCCCGCTCCCGCTCCCGCTCCCGCTCGCGCTCCCACTCCCGCTCCCGCTCGCGCTCTTGCTCCCGCTCCCGCTCCCGCTCCCGCTCCCGCTCCCGCTCTCGCTCCCGCTCCCGCTCCCGCTCCCGCTCTCGCTCCCGGTCGTTATCGTTATCGTTATTATTATTGTCGTTCTTGTTGTCGTTGTCGTCATCGTCATCCTCGCACGCACGAATGCACGCACGCATACACGCACACACACACACACACACACACACACACACACACACACACACACACACACACACACACACACACACACACCCACACACACACACACACACACACGCACGCACACACCACACGCGCACACGCACGCGCACGGGCGCACGCACGCACGCAGACGTAGACGCAATGTACGGGAAAACGACAGTGCATTAAAACATTTTTTATATATTTTTTTTATGTGTAAATAAATAAAAAAAAATGAATAGATGTTACAATCATTTTAAGAACAGTAAGGTCATGACAATAAGTAAATATAGGTACGGATTTAAATGGCTACACTACATTTAATGATACCCATTTCATACAGTATACGTACTTCTCTTTTTTTAATGTTACAAAAGACTGAAATAAAGTTTGATGTACTTGTTCTGCCCGTGAACGTTTATATTCAAGTAGAGAAATAAAATAAGTTGTACTCAGAATTTTGCTAGAAACTTTTTAATAAAGGATAAAATATTATTGCCGCTTAGCAAACCATACCGAGCAAATCGCAAATTGACAATTTATACTTTTGAATGTTTTGCTCAAGTTACAAATTTACGACCAATTGATCCAATTTAGTACGGGAATAATTTGTATAACAGAGTGAAACAAAAAAGCGCGACCATATTAAATTTGAGGCTATCAGCGCAAAAGTGGTGCCAATTTTTTCCTTTTCAATTGTTATTTATTACAAATACGATAACTAGCTGAAACATGGTCAACCTTTTTGTACAACCTGTATATGTATATTAAAATTTGGTTTTAATACAGAACTTAAAGTTCGCAATTCGTTGACACTCACTAAAAATCATGCGTCTATAAGTTTCCCTTCCTCATTTCTGGTCTTTGAGAATCTAAAAAACCTTCATAATGCAGTCAACTATTCGACGGCAAAGTATACTAGTAGTACTTTATGAAAATATAAACTTACGTGTAACATTTCAATATCTTTATTATAAAAATATGTTTCACAAAAATATTCCATTATCTATAGAAAATGGAACCATTTTTCGGATTTAAATCGCGAAAATGGGATAGAAAATAAAATCATGAACACCAATTCTTCACTTTTCAATCTCTTGAGAAACAGACGACAAATCCACCAATTTCGATTGTTCAGGATTTTCAATTTTATATTTCCTTTCTTCATCGCCATCATCTAGATTCCATTTTTCTACTTCGACCACGGTACCAGGCTTATTCGGTACGTCTATAATAACATTTGCGTCAGGTACTTCAATTAGAATATCCTTGGGTATATTGTCAGGATTGTAGTCCATATAATCGTTGCCTTGCATTGTGTGCGTGCTTATTTTTAATAGTTCTGGATTTAAATTAAGGCCATCTGAAACTCTACAAGACGCGAGTTTAATGATGTATAGAAATACTACACAATAGAGCACTCTAGCCATGATTGAGGTGATTGAGACTACCGCAAAAAATTTGAAACAATGTTTTATATGGAGTTGTAGATGTGATAATTGAGTTACCGGAAAACGTAATAACTATAAGAATATTGGCAAACACACTATACGTGTGCTAAGACACAATGCCATCCTGGAAAAATTTTGTTAACAGTACAATTATTATGGAAAATACATAACGTCTCTGCGTCTCGGGAGCGGGAGCGGGAGCGGGAGCGGGAGCGGGAGCGGGAGCGGGA
>NW_020653852.1:11310423-11325314 GCF_003589595.1 Hyposmocoma kahamanoa | reverse complement strand
GAGCGGGAGCGGGAGCGGGAGCGGGAGCGGGAGCGGGAGCGGGAGCGCGAGCGGGAGCGGGAGCTGGATATTTTTGTGTGTCTTGCAATAAAGTTATTAAAATTATTAAAAATGTACCTACTCGTAGCAAAAGCATCTCAGCTCTTTAAAGAAGGTCCTATTGACGAACATGTTCGCTATGAATTTTTATTCGACATCTGAAATGGCATGTAGACGTTTTACGTCGGAATATTAAACGGCATGTCGGGTAACGTTCAACATTTATTGCGAACATGCCAATGATGTCAATACGTTTAAGATCAGTTATCGACGGCGACATTAAGCAGCGATGCAAACGTGATGCAGTAGCGATTCAGTCGCTAATAGTCTACCTTTACACACGCGCGCGTTTTAAGCAGCGATGCAAACGCGATGCAAGCGCGCGACTGCATCGATACAAACGCGCGATTGCATCGCTACGCTTGTTATTTATAGGCGATGATGCAGTCGCGTGTTTGCATCGATGCTTACCCTTCTATCCAGAACACAATAACGCTCACATTGCTGTTCGACGGCAGAAATAGGTAAGGTGGCAGTATCCTTGAATAAATTAGCAATAGAGCTCCTTGTGAAAGAGTTATGTGAATTTTTAGTTTATATGAATTTTAATTCATATTTTAAATTTCTTATTAATATTCTTAATGTGTAGTCTTTTTATATTTATAAATTAAGTTAATAAATATGTGTGGGTTAATTTTACCCATGATATTGAACTGTTGTCTGTAAAACTCATATCGGAATTTCATAATATTATTATTCAAATTCCATAGAAACGGTTCCATCGGCTTATTGAGTATTGAATAGATTGAAATATCTCTTTGAATAATCTCAGTACAGAGTACGAAAAAAACCGACCTCCAAAGTACGTGGAATTACGTCTATTTGCTAAGTTTTATTGAAATATCCTCTAGTTCGCCAGTATCTTCGGTATTTGAGTAAACAAAAACCAAATAGATTATAACTGCAGCGTCCGGAATGAGTTCTGTATTATTAACCATTCTTGTCAAAGAAGGATCTAGGCTACATATACATACAATCACTACGGCAATCAACTGCGAAGCGAGTACTTTAAGTGACGCGGAGCCGCTAGACCTCTGCCCCCGCGCAGATTAAACCGCGCGTTGACGCAGATCTGCGTCTCCACCACCGCGCGCGACTCACGTGGTCCGCGCGTCTCCTCGCGTCAAGCCCTCGTCTAGACAGCTGCGCGCGCGACGAACGCCCCGCCCATACACCACCGGGCCAGACGAACGTGTTCGTGCATGCAGTAACCACAAACTCCGGCGAGTCCATACCCAATTCCGGATCCGTCAGAGGCGCTCGTGAAGGTGTATCACTGGCGGAGGGTTCGACCTGAACGCCAGCCGTAACCTGGTCTTACCGGGGAGCATGTAATTCCCTATCTTAGGATCGGTAGATAGTGACGGTTTCTGTTTATTTTCATGCAATTGACATAAAATTGACGCAATCGCCGGTTGCGGCAACCGGACAAGGTCACAGCTTACGGCAGTCCGACACTATCGCCGGTTGCCGCAACTGCAATTATATGTAAATACACTCGCGAGCAACCAAACCGACTCAATGTCTAAGCGCGCATTCAGAGTAGGTTTTATCAAAAAGTTTACAATCAAATTATAAAAACGTTATATGTTTACAATGCTTGAAACTTCAGCTTTAAAAAAGTACCATTAGCATCAATATCGATTCAGTAGTTTTTTAAAAATAAAATAAAATATGCAGTACAGGAATATTTACTCGCGGTACCCAGTACGAGTTGGGCGACCAACTAACCCTATAAAACGTCCCGCACGCGGCTTACCCTACAGTCGTTTTCCAGAAGTTGACCTGAACGCATCTCCGTGAATTATAATATAATATAATAAATCATTTATTTGGACATCTATGGCCCACTTGTTAGTAATACAAAAAGATACAGAACATTTAAACTTAAAGCTATTGTTAGTAGGTACAAATTACGGGACAATACATTGGCAAACACAAGAACACGTATATGCAACTTACTGCTCGAGGCGCCGATAACCTCATGATCTTACCAGAACCTGGATAAAATGTTGAAGCATCGGCGCATCAAGCTTAGCCGCAAACATTTTCAGAATGCTGTTAGGACTAGAACGCAGCCTCGAGAGTAGTGACGCCTTTTTGTTTCGCATCACAGCAAAAAAGTCATCTACTCCCGCTACAGCAAACATCGAGGATGCGCTACAATGCCGTGGTAGTCCCATCAGCATTCTGAAACCGTTATTATATTGAACACGCAGGGCGCTGAGTGCCTTCTGCGTATAGTTCACCCACAGACCACCCGTGTAGAAGGATTGACAGTAAGCCTTGAATAATGTAATTTTGGCTTCCTCACTACAACGGGCAAATCTGTGTGCCAACATGTTACATCTGGCAGCCAACGCCCTACGTTCTCGATCAATATCAATTTGATCTTTGAGATCACCCGTCAGGTAATGTCCTAGATATTTAAATTTATCTACCCTTTTCAGGGGCAACCCGTTCAGACTTATCTTTGGTTCGTAGGACATTCCCTTACCAGGGACCCCAAAGATCAAGAACTCGCTCTTGGCACAGTTGTACACAAGGCCGTGAGAACTTGTGTACTGTTCACAAGTTCGAAGCAACTCCGCAATTGAGCCCGCCGTTGGACCCAGGAGCACCATATCGTCGGCATAGCTTATGAATTGCCATCACTATTTTGACAAAACCATGCATACAACACCGGAAGAAGCCGCTCAAGTTGTTGCTCTTTTGCAACAGGGACTTAGTCAGCGATCTGTCGCTGCTCCACTGCACCTAAGCCAATCTGCTGTATCAAGGGTATACAGAAGATTTCTAGAGACTGGTGTATTCGACCGTAGGCCGAGAACCAGCCGTCACAGGTGCACAACTCAAATCGACGATCGGTTCATAGTCTCTACAGCTCTACGAAATCGCCACCTGACTGGTGTCGACGTACAGCAAGAGCTAAGACGTGTTCGAGGAATGGCTGTAAGCGAGTGGACAGTTCGAAGACGCCTGAGGGAAGCCAACCTTACACCAAAACGTCCTGCAACTGGTCCGAAATTGACGCCAAGCCATCGACAAGCGCGCCTGCAATTTGCTAGAGAGCACCTCAATTGGAACCACGTGCAATGGCGGGCTGTCTTGTTTACTGACGAGTGCAGAATGTGTCTGCATGGCAGTGATAGGAGAGGTCGGGTGTATAGGCGCCCAGGTGAACGATTTTCGCAGTGCTGTTTCGCTGAAACTGTTGCATATGGCGGCGGCTCTTGTATGATGTGGGCTGGAATTTCTTTAGACGGGAAAACCGAACTCGTTTTCGTGCCTGGGGGAGGCCGAGGAGGAGGATTGACAGCCGATCGGTACCGATATTCTCCTAGAACATGTTGTTCCGTACGCGGGGTTTGTCGGCGATAACTTCTTATTGATGCACGATAATGCCCGGTGTCACACTTCGCGTATAACTAAGCGGTTTCTGGAAGAAGTCCGTATACAGACCATGGACTGGCCAGCGCTTAGTCCAGAATCCCATCGAACATTTATGGGACGAGCTCAAACGAAGGGTCCGAGCCAGAAATCCGCCACCTTCAAATATCAATGAGCTCAAGACGGCGTTGTTAGAGGAATGGGACGGAATTCCTCAAGAAGTTATTAAAAAGTTGATCAGGTCAATGAAAAATCGACTACAAGCTATTACTAGGGCTAGAGGGGGTAACACCAAATATTAATTAAATAAATTTATTTATTTATTATTTTATTTTTTTGTTTTAATTTAAATAACAATCTCCATAAATTATTTTTCTAAATTCCTATTTTCCCTAATTGTTAACTCTATTACCATTATTTCAACCACGCAATCGATTTTTATGCTAATGAGATCATCTTAAAGCTAAAGTTTCAGGCTATCAGAAAATATGACATTTTTATTAATGAACTGGGTAGTTTTTCATAAAAACTACTTTATATGCAGGTGTAGGGTCTGTGTCGGTTTGGTTGTTCGCGAGTGTAGAATATTCGCTTCTAGCTGCGCCGGTTGCTTTGTATTCAACACAAAACACACGTTTAACGAGTAACCACTTACCAATAGATAGGCACCTACTATTCGTTCTAAATTCTTTCAATAACCTAGTCAGATCTTAGCTTGAATGAATGTATGGAAGTGTAGTATGGTCGCCTTTCTGCGAGATTCATTCGAATATGATTGATCGGGTTCAAAAGCATTTATTAATACCACGATCGAACACTTCCTTCGATCCGACCGGATCCGAACCGACGTCTTCTAGCATACCGTGCCAGACTCTATACCAACGCAACGGAAAGAACCAGCGGGCCTCACTTCTATGTGCTTGTTGTCGTGTCTTTGTATTTGGTTTTTCAACGACTTTTAGTCGTAGTGCCATCTATGAGAAATCTATGAAAGTTTTATCACCCAGTTAGATACCTTTACAGCTACCAGCCCTGGCGAAAGATGTCGTGTATTTTAATTTTTTTTTAGTTGATATTCAATTATTTTTTTGTGAAATTACTCCACTAGTCTGTTATGATTATTAATACAAAGATCGAACACTCAGAAAAAATTCCTTCGATCCGGCCGGATTCGAACCGACGTCTTCTAGCATACCGTGCCAGACGCTATACCAACTAAGCAACGGAACGAGACACGTACGATGTAATGTTTTGTTATTAAACATTCTACATACAATTTGGCTAATCGGGTATAGTCAATTTGACCCCCTGAATAGCCAGATTTGAAAAGAGTACTAAGGATTGCCACTGCAACGTAAAGGTTCGGTAAAATAATGCAACGCATTTCGAGCATATTATAAATTATATTTGTTTTATGTATAAGTGAATTCAAGTAAATATAAAATATTACAACGTTTGTGACAATTTTCGGCGTAACGCGGGAATATTTGATACAATTTGGTGTTCACAACAAAGCAAATCACTGACAGCAATGTGTATTTCAAAACCAGTGCAATAAAGTTGAAAGTTAGGCGGCAATTAGAACTATCTAAGATATTGAATCTAAGCTAGTGTTTGCTTTCAATTAGATATAATTTCATTAAAAAAAACGCCTCTAACCATTGCACAATTATTTTTATATTCAAACATATTGCTTCGCCAACAATATCTTCGATGATCCCTAAATTAACACGTCACACAGTATTTATTATGTACTAAAACATTCTGATATTTATTATCACAAATCCATTGAATTATACAAAAACTACAAATGGCAAGAGTATTAGCTAACATTTAATTTTAAATACATTGAGCAAAAGGTAAAAATGCACTACACTAACATATTGTCTTCTACAATAGTTACCAAATTGATTGCTTTTGAATCTTAGAATAAACAATATATTAATATAAAATTAACATTGAAATAAAAAAAATTAAAACTGGAACCGTAATAAAATATATAAACAATGTGTAAAAAATTAAAAATACAGTAAAAAAAAAACTTATAATTTAAATGTTTCAAAATAAACGTAATGTGAATTTCAGACGGAGACTGGCAAAACGCTTTAGATATTCGTGAAATAACAACTTAAATACATGAATGAATGACTGAATGTTGTATGTTCGCTTGACTGAGCGCTCTTTTTTTGTTATTTGTTGCTGGACACAAATTGTATTTGTAATTATTAATACATAGATCGAAAAATACTAAGAAAACTTCCTTCGATCCGGCTAGATTCTAAGCAGGGCCTTCAACATACCCTACATGACGTTCTGCCAGCTGAGCTACGGAACGAACCAGCAGATCTTTGTTTATAATATTAACGACTCTTTTCACCGAAGCGCCATCTGTGAGTTATCTACGAACTTTTCTTGCCTTTTTTATTTATCAAGTATTTTTTGTTACTTCACAAACTCCAGCTGAAATATTACCGAAAAATTCAATTTCAGTCAATAACTCGATTATTTTTTTTAAAGCTTTAAATAAGCGGCCAAATTAATCATTTTGGTAACAATCTCTGTCAAGTTTAAAAAAAACTTTGAAACTCTCAAGGCTAAGCCTCAAAATATTATTAATATCACAAATAGTCTTTTGCTCATTTCGCAGTCTTAACAAACTTGAGCGTCTTTATACGCTTGATAAAGTGCCAGTTGACGCTAAATCAATAATTACATACGAAACGGTATCGAAAGTCCTTCACGGGATTCAGTAAGATAACTACTTATAAATTGTTATTCAAACAATTGGATCACGTAGGTTCAATTAATTAATTATTAATAATCACGATTAGGAATATTTAATGATAGCAGTTTTATTTTATATTTATAACTAAATAATAGTTTTTTTTAATGTTTTGAGTAACATAAGGACGGTTCTATTCAAATTCATAAGCTGAGTCAGTGTGCCAAATTGAATATGAACAAACTTAAAAAAAAAATCACAATTAAACTTAACTAAGTTCATACACATACTATTGTAATCCGTGAATTTTAGAATAGTTTACTATTTTTTTAATGACCATAAGTCTAAGCACTAAAATAAGGTATAAACAGGCTTACAGAGCTCCAACACGAATTATATTCTCGATAAAAATCTGTAATTATTACAATAAATAAGTATACAATTTTGTACATCTGTCAATTTTGCACAATCTATATAATTTCCGACCTCATTAATTAGTTTAATTTCATACAATACATACAATGTAAAATATATAACACGACAGTGCGTTTGAGAATTTTTTACTATAAATCGTCGTTTGTCATGTCATGACTTCAAAATAAATAGTTATATGATACAAACAGCAGAATACAACTTTGCTTAAACATAACTAGGATTAATAAAGTTGGCTTCCCACCGTGCCGATACGGACTCGCACGCGAAGGCCCTTCGGTTCCGTCGCCCACAACAAAGATCCGCATCTTTTTCCGGCAGCCCGGAATGGCGCGTGCGTTTGGCGATCATTTCTTTTTTGAAAGCGTTAATTTGAATGATTGGTATGAATCAGTAAAGCAAGTAACGTGTTAAATTCAATAAAATCCTAATATCCTATCTCTTGCCTGCTCTAGTTCAATGATAACATCCACCAGCGTCTATTCATCTGCTTCTTTTTGTTAAATAAGTTGTATTCAGTGTATACTAAAGCCGCAGAAATACTGTAACGCGGTTAAGTAAAATAGAATATACATATCGTAAGAAGTTGAAAGTGATTTTTTTAAGTAAAAAATAAGTGATTAACTTCAAAAAAAAGACCGACCTCAAAAGTTCGTGGAGTTACATCTATTTGCCAAGTTTTATTGAAATTGGTTACCGGAAAGTGCGCGAAACTGGATTCATCAGGAGATGAATCCTCTTTTTTTCAAATTTAAATGGCACCAATTAGCTATCAACATTTAGGTAGCAACAAAAAATAATCATCAAAATAGGTACACAAATCGTGCCGGAGTAATCGCGTAACACACACACAAAGAAAAAAGGAATTGAGAACCTCCTCCTTTTTTGAAGTCGGTTAAAATATAGGATAAATTTCATTTATATATTTTTTGTGAAAGTAGTCCACGATTCAATGCAAAGATTGAACAAACTCAAAGAAAAATTCCTTCGATCCGGCTGGACTCGAACCAGACATTTTCGCCAATCGCGGGCTATCGCTCTCCCAACTGAGCTACGGAACGAGTCAGCAGACCTTAAGAATTTCTCTATTCGCTTGCTGCAGATCTTTTGTTTTCAGTTGTAATGGATAAATTATCGAAAAAAAATTTACAATTAAAAATAGGTACCCAGTATTATCAACCACAGTTCCATTTCTCCCGAAATATTAATATGTACCGATCCAAAATCCAGTCGCAATCTAATTCACTGATATTACATACCATTTCGCATATTAAAGCAAGTTTACATATTTCTAACTACCGATATACACTACAGACTTAATTGTATATAATACAAATATTACCTACACTGACATAACAACAGACGCATGTAACAATGGAAACTAACAAAAAAGTTGGGTAACTGTCATCTGTAGAGAGGTAAGCACGCGATGAAAATTGCGAGCAAACAGAAAAGCCACCGTTATTTTATTTTAGAATAGTTTCCGTTACGTCCATTTTTCTTACCCGAAACTTTAAAGCTACTTTGAGGCGTTACAGAACTACTACTAGAGTCCGAAACCGAATTCACCGATTGTCTTGATTTTGCATCTGAATACCATCCGCACAAACGTTTGACAGCGTCCTCCCAACGTGATATGATCAATTCATAAGTCTTCTTTACTTGAGGTCGGGGATGGAATGTTTGGCCTATCTTGCGAAGGGACTTTAATTCTTCTTTTGATTTCCATATACCTGAATGACAAAGCAAAATAAAATATTACGGCACTGTTTCACTATAATAGTATTACATTGTGTACGGAAAATAAGAAATTACTAAAGAGGGTCTATAGAAGCCCGAAGTCAAACGCTGGGCTTTAACATTTCGAGTTTTGTATTTTTTTACCGTCCGTGATATATACAATATTTTCCATCACATTTGCGAAGAAACCTCATCTCAAGAACCCTCGTCACCCTGAGACATAAGTTGACAAGTCCTATGTGCCTGTAATTTCACCAGCACCCTTACCCTTCAAAACCGGAACGTAGTAATGCACACATTACTGCTTGGCGGCAGAAATAGGTAAGGTGGCAAGACTTCCCTGGACGTACTCTACTAGTTCTTCACAAGGAGCTCTACTAGTCAAAAGATAATTATACATGATCGTTGTAATACAAACAGTAATCAATATAAAACTAAAAACTAGTATGACTAAAAAATTAAATACAAATAAACATAAAATATTGTCGAAATACAACGACATCAAATAAAAATAAAATAACAATTTCTTCGAAACAAATTCCTGAGAACTGTATTTTAGAAAGTTGCAGAATTTCTTTAAAATTGTAATTTTATTTATTTATTGGACATTTTTAATTATATAACTATTATTGTTTATATTAATGACACACCCCGGATACTCCATACAACTGTCGAAAGTCATTTACCTACTACTACTACATAGAGCAAGATGCTATCTGCACACACGCAAATGTGTGCGTGAAGTGGTAGGGACCCATGACTTTCTCGTACTATACGTTACATGGTCAGAGCGGCAACATAGCGAAAATTGTAACGCAAATCTGTTATCTATAAAAGAACATTTATTTAAAAAATATATTAAAAGCACTAAAACGTTATGTTTTAGACAGGTACCTTTAAATAAGGTAACCAAAGTAATTGAAATTGCGTGTCCAATTTTATCATTACCTAGTTAATAATTAGGTATGTATATTCACTACTAATCATCATCATCATCATGAACCCTTTTGACGTCCCACTGTTGGGTACGGGTCTCCTTTCAGACGAGGGTTTAGGTCATAGTCCGCCACACTGGCCCAATGCGGGTTGGATACGTTGGGTTCACTACTAATACTTATCGGCAATACAAATTGAAAATTCGAGAACCCTTGTCACCTACCTCACGAAGTTATGGTGTCGTATTACATTGATATAATAAATCTATATTATATATTACTCTGCACTAAATAAATGAAGAAAACAATAACTGAATGAGTCTCAGGCGTAAGTTTTTTTCTTACTTACTTCGTTTCATCTTTCGGAAATCGAAAGAAACTCCTCTCTTTATCCCGTTTAGATGATGATAAACACTCGTACACAGCACAATTCACGATCATATAAATAGTATCGTAAAATGATGTTATATATTAAAGTACAAGTTTCGTAATGAATAAACGAAAACTATATTCAAATATCAAAGCCGTCTTAGCACGAAAACGGCTCGCCTACAGCCTTGCTGTCGTTCAGTCATTGTGACCGTCAATGTGCGGGGCGTAATGCGGTATCTAAGGCTAGGTGGGGCGGAGAGTGTCCGTTCTCATTACTTTTTGTTCTCTGTTAATAACGACCGTATTATCCCTTAAAATTGGGTTTTAAAGACTAATATAATAAATGTGAATCATTTATTATATTATTTAAAAGTTATATAAAAAAGAAAATCTTACCCAATTGCAATCCTACGATGAAAGCACAGCCCAGTGAAGACATTTCGACATCAACAGGTCGCTCTACTCGTAAACCAGTAAGATCCGCTACTAATTGCACAATAAAGTCGTTATTTGACACGCCGCCGTCCAACCTGTTACAAATAAAAAAAAAACAGTATTATTACTTTACAGTAAACAGTACTATTATTATTAGATACTTGATTTTTTTAATGTGCCAGACAACCACACCTATTGCCAAACTAGGGAAATCTGTGAATAATGAGTATCAGAGCAACATAAGTACCAGAGTAATGGAATTCGCTCTAGGACACTTTATAGAACACCCAGACCAGAAGAAATTTTTAGAAAAGTTCATTTCCCAAATTGGTTTTACTGGAAATCGAACTCGAGACCTCCTCATTCAGCGCCCAGAGTGTAAAGCCCAAAGGTGGGCCAACCCACCGAGGTCGTCTCATATTTCTTTCAAATTCAGTATGTAAATGTATAGAGTGAAGTTCAAAACACAACTTTGTATATGTGTATATAGAACCTTATTGATAATATTAATTATTCCCCTCTTATAACTGTGGCTCTAGTGAAAAGGGGTACAAGTAAAAAAACCAAACTTACAAGGAGACGCGAAAAACAGTCAAAGCTTAATATCATATTAAGCGTTAAGTGTTTTTTGCGTAACCTTGAAAGTTTTTTTTAGTTTGTACCCCTTTTCACTAGATTAACAGGTTGCAGTCTGTACGTATGTAAGAAAGAAATGTACAGCAAATTGAATATAAGACAGATAGCAGTGGAAGAGAATACTCGTAAAATAAACCAATACACTGTAAAGGCACCTAGAAATTAGAATTTGTAGAAACGTTGCAGTAACACGGCAGCCGCGCGTCTGTAGCGCCTCATTCAGTTTTAGTTCACTAATTGTGACTGCAAAAGTTTCTACATATTATATGAAAATTAGTAGTGGCAGTGGTGCCACTACATCGTTTCTATAAGACTCTAATTTAAAAGCGCCCCAATATCAAAAACAGCTTTTAGCAGCAATAAGGATTTTATCTGTTTGTTATATAATATTATAATATTTTTAAATTAATTTAATTTTACTTATTTTCTGTCTCCACAAATCAATATTTTTCTTATTATACTTATGGTATTGGTGTATATAATTTTTGCATAATGTATAAATAAAATAGCGACAATTATTTTACTATGCCATTGGAAGGTTTGCTGGCACTTATAGCCCAGGTATTCCTTTTTTAAGTACCAGCGGTCATATATACTGATTCTTTGATACTTACTTACTGTACACTATGCATGTTGTATTATTATTACGGCAAATCCAAACTTATTATTAGTATTATATATTTCAAATTCATAAAATATACATTTAACTTACCACATTAGATATTAAAGATCTGTGTCTAAAAACGAATAAACTTCATTTTCCAAAAGATTCTTGTTGTTATGAAATTACAAAACTCTATAACTGGACTTGCAGTGTGTTTTTGGATTGGCACTACACAATAGAATAAACGAAATATACAGTTCGCATTTAATAATAATAATAAACCAGACAACGAAACCAATTAACTGGTTTAGAACTAGGGAATTCCCTTTATTATGAGTACTAGATCAATAGAATTCACCACCCAGACCAGAACCCAAGTTCAAATTGGTCTCAACAGGAATCGAACCCGGGATCGCCACATATAGCGCCCACATTACAAATCTTTGGACCAGTGAAGTCAGAAACTTTTCAACATTTCTATGTAAAAGCAATAAATATAACATAAATATAGTACATACGTAACGTTACTTACCGGATACAATGGAAATTATAACTAGTTTCCGCTTGAACGCAGGAGTAGAGTTGTGCAGTGCGGAAAGCCAAGGACTCGAGCACTGCACGGACTAAATGACTTTTGGTGGTAGTCGGTTTCATGCCTATGAATCCTGAAGCTGCTGATCCGTCGTTGTAGGGAGGCTATAGAATAGAATAGAATAGAATAGAATAGAATCGTTTATTTCATGTTATCAATGTCACAATATTACAATTGGAAATATAATGTCAAGGGATAACTATGATCGTCAGTAATAAAATTATAATAATAATAATGAATATAAAATAAAGTAGTATAACTACTGCTTGTCGAATAAAATAAAATTAAAATTGTTTCAAAAGAAACTCATCGACACTGTACAATTCAATATCCAATAAAAGGATTTTTAGTCGGGTACAAAACGTTGCATCGTTTCTAACACATATAATTAATTATATTATAAAAACATATTTAAATTGTTTGAAAAAAAAATCGTGGTAGGGGAATGGTTTGACCGACCGCAGAGCGCGTGGGTTCGAATCCAGGTTTGCAAATCTGAATTTTGCGAAATTCTAGAGCCTTTTCGGTAAAGAATAGTGAGGAAATGCCATCGAGAATATAAGCGGAAATAGAGACGAAATGTCATCATGTCATTTGTTTGAAAACTATTCTGCTATATCATTGCTGTGACAACTGCACTCCGATTGGCGAGCCCGAGTTCGAAACAATTGACGGGTGTCGTCAATGGGTGTCGTCAACAGTTTCACTTCGAATCGACTAGTTAACTTGAGCTTTGCTATAATGGACGAAACTTGCAAAATGACATATTTAATATTGAATTACCAATGAAATGTAATTCCGTTTGTTATGTAATTAGATGTTTTGCTGTTCCCACACCACCGAATAGAACAGCACGGCATCGTTAGACGTATTATCTTTATTACAATAAATACAGAATATTTTTTGGAATATACGGAGATGTACACACAGGTCAGTAGTTGGCCTGTCTCTGATTCAGTGCAAACGGGAGTTGATATTTATAAGAGCTGTATCGCTAATGTGTTACCAGGAATGTATGGCCCTTATTTCGTCTCTATTTCTGGTTATATACTCGATGGGAAATGCACACATTTATAAAGCAATTTAATAATGCGTGTGAAGTTCCCACAACCTGCTTCGCTTTTTATTTAATTCGTGCTTTAATACTACGTTATACTTTTAAATATTTGAACATTCCATGCAACATACCATCAAAGTGACTCAAGAAAACTGCCATACAACCAAGCACATTTTTTGGCGTTGTGCGTGTGTTTGTTAATTCAGTTTTAACAATGCATAATACACTCTTTAAAAAAAATTTTTGAACATATTTGTATAATTTACTTGCATTTAATGAGGAAAGCTATATATACATCTCGGCGGGAACGAGAATCGCCTGATATCGTCTAATAAATCGTATAATAAATAGTAATGTTCTAATTTTGTTGATATAAAACAAAATCATCTACACGAATTACATTGCTATTAACAATTAAAAGAAGAGGTACGTGTTATCATCGGAAATCCATTATGCTCTTTGATGGATCGATTTTTGATTATAATAGGTAATTGTTAAAAAACAAAATGTTCATCCATTTATCAGATAGGAGACATACCTTTATTAGCGATTGTGCCACCAGTAAGGATTTATAATACACTTTTTTTTAAACTGATAATTAGGAAGCAATATGAATCCTATCACATTATATAAAACACATGTTTAGTACTTATTCAAGTTACTTATAATCTTGAGAAGATAATTTAACAAATATTGCAAACTGAATAACGCGCGATAAAAATCAATTTAATTGACACATTTATCCATTATCCCGACGTATCGGCCTGATTGCACAGGTCATGGTCAAGGGTCTTCTTTAATTTTTTTATGATATCAAGTGACGGGACGAACAACTCGTGCGCCTGGTCGTAAGCGACACGCCTGTCCATAACAGTGGCAGTGCCACGCAAAGCTTTAAATCACAAATTTCTGAGGGGCACTGCCACTGCGCCCTTCACCTTGAGACATAACTTGACAAGTCACATATACCTGTAATTTCACCAGCACTCTTAACCCTTCGAAACCGGAACGCAGTAATGTTCACATTACCGCTTGGCGGCAGACTGTAATGTAGCATCCGTAAGGCTAGCACAACAGAGCGCGACTTGCGCGAGAGCGACATAAAGCGCGAGATACAGCTATTCTCGTATAGAGGTACAATTAAACTAATTTAATGATAATTACAAACAATATTATATTTACTATATTTTACAGCACATTTTCTTGTTGTTTCGTGAAAAAATACATTCAAATCATGTATGTATCACATATATATATATGTTCGCTAGCTGTATTTTGTGCTCGGTGTTATTTATTTTTAAACTAGGTACCTAAAATAGACTTCTTGTCAAAATAATTCTAAAAGAACTAAATGTCTTACCCCTAATCCACTAAAGGCCGGTATGAAATACACTCCATCTGAATCTGGTACGGACATTGCGAGATCCGCTGTGTCTTGGGGATTGTCGAAAAGATCTGAAATTCAGCAAAAAGTCAGTTGTTATAATGATCTTGGTAGCTCAACGGTTTGAATCTGAGGCCCCAGGTTCAATTCCCGATAGGACCGATTTGAAAAATAACTTTTCTAATTTGGTTTTGTTTTGGGTGTTCCGTGTAGAGTCAATTCCGTTCCTCTGGTATTAAGTTTATTTTATATAATTACATTAACAATCATACTTATAGATACTTTACTATCTTGGCACTCGCAAGGTTTGCTGGAATGTTGCAACTTCCATTATATTCTATTGTATATTTAACAAATAGTACATGGAATACAGGTAATAGTAGCCAAGTTGAGGCAACTGACACTGGTTCGAGTCCAGTCGAATCGAAGAAATTTTTCTTAGTATTTTCACAAAAAAAAGATGAGTGCCATAGTAGTAAAAACCTCATAATAT
>NW_020653852.1:11233204-11310023 GCF_003589595.1 Hyposmocoma kahamanoa | reverse complement strand
ATTTTCAGTACAAATCGGCAATTTCATACTTTAACCCCTATTATTTAATTAAAATAAAATGGGTATGTGTACTTGTCTGATATTATTATCATAAAGCGTATTTATAACCGACTTCACAAAAGGAGGAGGTTCTCATTTTTAATATACGTTACACGATTACTCTTTGGTATTTGTGAACCGATTACGATGATTCTTATTTTGTTGAAAAGAGGGTACCTCAGTATTGGTCCCATGTAAATTTGACGAAAATATTCCACCTGTAAGGGCTGCAAACTAGGGGATGAATCCAGTTACGCGCACTGTCCGGTAACCGATTTCAAGAACATTTGGCAAAAAGATGTAATTTGACGAAGTTTTGAAGTTGGTTTCTTTTTATAAAAAAATTATCATGAAGCATAAACCAACGGTATCTTACAGCTGCTTCCATGTTTACTTTCAAAATATAAGTACACGTGCAACAAATAATATTTAATTTAATCATATGTAATACTGATAAAACCTAAGACAATAAAATAATCGACATACCTAAATTCTGTGCCCATTTGATAATAGAAGCTGTATCATTATTGGCCCCCTCAGCGACAAATACCAACTCCTTGTCCAGCCTCCATCCGACGACGGGATAAAGGCCAGAAATGCTCGCATGTGGCAGCGTCCCAGTGTTGATGTTGAAGAAGGTCCCGGTACCCATTGTCAGTTTTATATCACCAACATCGAAGCAACATGAGCCCCACATTGAAGCTGTTTGATCGGCCATCTGACAACGTATACGTTTATTTAAGAGTGTAAAGATAACCAATACTCGTTATAAGTAAGCACAATGGTAGTACAGTTAAAATAGAATTCGCTCGTAGGAACCACCGCTTCCAGTAAGGCTGAATTTACATTATTGCCCTTTGAGAGAGCTATCATTTACACTATATTATATCTAGCTACTATATCTAGCACTTTCTTCTTTAATTCTTTATTGCACAAGAAAAATCTCGTCACATGTCAAAAACTATGTTAAAAAAAGGTGAATTGCATGCTGGTAAACAATAACGTGTCAGCCAACAAGATCATAGTTTTGCGAAAATGGCATTTGCACATTTTTTGTTGTTTTTGACAGTTTGTTCAAAAATTTACTTGTAAAAATTAAAACTTTTGCTGTTGTCACCTCAGGAATGATGAACTGTTGTTGTAACATACTACTTTAATACCCCTACAACAACAAGCACAACAGCAACGAAAAAATCTTTAGGTGCCATTTTCGCAAAACTATGATCATGTTGGTTGATACGTTATTGCTTATCATCATCCATTTTTTTATCGCACTAAGGAAACCCTGTATCGCGCACACACATAGGTAGACAGCCGCAAATTACACCCAAAGCTGCGAGGGGAATAAATGTAGGCCATACAAATATTTATCCCGGCACGGGCATCGAACCCAGGTCCTTTGAGTGGCAATCCAGCATGGTAACCGTTTCTAGAAGATACCTCTTCCAGCCACCCTAGCCATGATGAAGAAATAAAGTCTGTGGGACTAATTATGGGAAATAAATTTAACACAAATTAATTAAACTAACTAAATTGTAAATAAACATAAATGATGATAATGTGACTAACATAGATATACATATACATACCAGGTCATCCTGGAAGTCGTCGGTAACATAGTGTCCCAAGTATTTAAAGTGGCTAACCCTTTTTAACGGAGTACCATTAAGTAGTACAGGAAGTGCACACGTAGGACTCTTCCTACCGGCGGCTCCAAAGATCATAAATTCCGACTTTTTAACATTATATAACAAGCCATGGGATATTGCATATGACTCACATACTCCAATTAGTTTTCTCAATGCGCTGATCGATGGCGCCAGCAGCACCATGTCATCGGCATAGCTAATGTTGTTTAAACAAATTCCGTCAACAAAGCAGCCCACATGCGTGCTGCTGAGTTCACCAATCAGTGCATTGACGTACAAATTGAATAATCTAGGAGATGTTAGTCCACCCTGCCTAACCCCGCATTCCAAGTTATACGGCTCTGAAAATTTGTTCGCCCACCTTACATGTTGATTATTGATTCCTTATGTTGTTTGACAAATTCTTTCACCAGGACGACAAGCATTATAGTGTATGCCATCGATACGATAAAAAGAAGACTGATATACATACATACTCGCACATAAACTTATATACACACATAAACACAATGTACATTATAATCTAAACAAATTATTAATTTATATTTATGTTACTAAGTAACTGTTGAGTTTATCACTTTTTTATAACAGGTATAATTATTTACATAGGGTTATTTGTAGTTCCTCGCAAGGCTATATATAATATTACAAACGTCATAAACAACAACTTTAATCCTATGATCTTTAACAATTCATCAGATTTTACATACTTTCGTACAATAATATTTTTTTTTAATAGGTCGCTCCAAAAGGCGATAACTCTGTAAGGCGACAAAAGAAAGCGTAAATGCCAGTCTAAAGCAAAATGCAGGAACGGAACTTACTACGATACTATATAAAAGGTAGTACAACAGAAACTTAAAGGGTTATTTTTGGTAAATTTATTACGTTTTGTAAAAAGTCACGACTGCCATGAAACAAAAGTTGTTGTTCATGATATCAGTAGTACAGTCCTACCAGGTTGTTAGTATTTTACAAATAATCCTGTATAATGAACACATTGAACTTCACCTTTCTTCACCTTTGCTCCGTATGAAAAACAAAATACAGAAAGCGTACTATAACGGTACTATGACATACTTACATAAATAATAATATCTCTATCATAATTATAATTTTATGTCAACTGCCTCCGTGGCCGAACGGTTATTATGCTGGTCTATCACACAGAGGCCCCGGGTTCGATTCCCGGGCCCCGGGAGAAATAATTGTATGGCCTAAATTTGTTTCTCTCGTGAGTTTGGGTGTAATATGTGGTTATCTAAGCATGTATCCATGGCACCCGCGACATAGGGTTTCTCTAGTGCGGGACTTTTATTGTGTGCGTTATTTTTAATATTATATGTACACAATATACATAATATAGAACAATAAAAATTATGAATTAATATCCGGATTTGAAATTAATTGCTCCTAAATTAAAGTTGTTGTTTGGGCCCGTCATTATCAGTACCTATTTATTTAAATAAAGATAAAGATAGAAAACAACGTGTTATGCGCCACAATCATAAGAAAACATGTTAGCCGTATAACAACACTGTCAAATATTAACCAACATGTTAACAATTAATGCCTATGTCATAACTCCGATGTCAATGACGTGGATGTCATAGCAAACATGCTAAGATCACCATTCACGTCGAAGTTGTTCGCCAATGAACAGTGCCCTGAACCGTCGTGAAAAACCTCCAATCATCCAAATCCGAAGCAGATTATTTTCTACACCCCGTTTGGGAAATAATCTTCTTCGTTAGTATAGGTAAATATTACGTGTAATGCGAGCTGATAATCGCTAATACCGCGCGTGAATAGAGTACACATTTTAGTTTACGTTTAGATCGAGTTAGGTTTTGAAGATTGCTAAACGTTGGAAATGAACAACGAACGGGCGATTGTCAATCATCCTGCAAAGAGATCCAAACGTTGGTTTGTTTGGAAAAACAAATATACGCGTGTTAACAAAAGCTATACCTATAATCAATTATTTAATTTAGAATGCTTATTACAACTTGCAATAACTAGTCTGTTAAAAAAAATAAGTTACCGATTCGATTTGGGCATAATCAATAAAAAAAAAATGGCAACGCTAAAAGTTACAGGTAAGATTATCGAAAAAAAAAGGAAGAAAAGATGGAAGAGAGAGAACAGGCGAAAAGTTATCTTTTGAAAAGATATACGTGTTTACAGGTTTGGAATTACATACCGGATTACAATTAATGTGTATTATTATATAGGTCTATTGTATTATTTTAAAATTACTTCTTCACAACTGAGTCATGTTCAAAAAACATTACAACAAAAACAGGGTTTTGACTGACTACTGTCAGTTAAAAGCGTTCTTCTAGAAATTCCGTGTTGATTATTGTTTATGGTGTATTACATAATAATAGAGTGTAAGAAAAAGGCGCGACCCTGTTTCGGTTAGTACTGTTACTTAAAACAAATAATGTAAGCCACAAAATTATTAAAAATTCACGAATACCAAATGTCCGATCGACTGAGCATTTTTGTACGTGAAACCAAGATTTTTTTCGCCATGCATTGTGCATCAAATATTTAAAATACTTACACAACTGACAATAGGTATAGCATGTCCCCAAATCTTAGGTGATGTACTTGTAAAATGTGATCCAGCGGTGTCGACTACTGCAGGCAGCGAGCTCAATTGTATGTGAAAGAGAGCCATGGCCCAACCGGCCCATTGCATCGTGAACGGGTCGAAAAATCCCGTTGCCGAGGCCGAAGATACGTCCGTCATATGGATTTTATGATCTGTAATTTATTGAGCATAGCTGTATCAAGAAAGGGAAAAAATGGTCTCTATTCCTTATAACAAGTACTAACTAAAGTAAACTCAATACAAATATTTTTTAGGGTTTAGGATAGGGAGTATAAAAATGCAATAGACGGGCAGAGTTACCATTACATACAAATAGGTCTTTTTCTTATTTGAGGTATAATTACTAGCATTAATAACATTATATATCGCACCCCTCATGGAAGAATGGCATAGGTGGGGTTACGACAAAAATGTTTATTGCTCCATTAGATATAAAAATAATTGGCGATTACTCCACCGACAAGAGCCTAGCTCTTAAATAAGAAGAAGAAGAAGATACAAAAAATATAACACATCATCTCCAATCCCTGTAATTACATCGACTAATATTGTAGATAGAGTTACAAGAATTGGACAGGAAGTGGGTTATATTTTTCTGTATCTAATGGAGCAATAAACGTTTTTGACGTAACTCCACTTATACCATTTTTCCATGAGGGGTGAAAATTATGATGTAATAATTTATTTGTAAAATATTAACAACCACGCAGGTCTATTATTACTAATATCATAAACAATAAATTTTGTTCCATTTAGTAATTCACCAGATTTTAGTTTCGTACGAAAATAAAATTAATTAAATAGATCGCTCTAAATGGCGATAACTCTATGCGGTAGCAAAAGAAAGCACCCATGACCAAAATTATTTTTAAGAATGACATCAAGCTAAAAATACACATCTAAAAAGTGTTATAGAGTACAACAAAAACCTAAAACTTTATTTTTGGTAAAAAAGTCATGGAACAAAAGCTGTTGTTTATGATGTTAGTAATATGCTGCTTTTACAATTAGTTTCACCCTATTTGTATATTTCTTGTATTGTAATCTGACTGTGTGTAGTGTTGTTAACCCGAATATAATAAAAAAAAACTTAAAAACTAAAAATTTTAATCTAAAATAGTTCTGCGCGGGTAATGCATGCAAAATAACCCGACACTATTACTCTGTGTACACGCAAAATAGGCGCTTTGTCGTCGAGTTGCGGATACCAGCCCGTTGCACCAAGTACCAAGTACTCTGTGTACAAAGGGCACAAGTAATAATTACTGTTGAATGACGAGTTGTCACTCATATTGTACCTTGATATTATTGACAGTCTGGACACGACGCAACGTATCACATTACGGAATTTTATAAATTATTTAAAAGTAATGTACAATAAAAAATAATCGCTATTGAATATAATCATCATTATATATTAACTAAACTAACGGAGAACTCACGATTTTTGTTCGACTTGTTTCGAACCAATCTGTGGTAATTTTTAAATTTTTTTTGGAAGTTAATTTTATTATTGAAGATATTTTTATTATTTAAACATTGTAGAACACAATCATGAAGTATTATTTAATATTCGAGTGTAGTAACCTGAAATATTATTCAATATTTCACGATAATTTACTCGAATACTTGAATAATAAAAATTGCCACCAAAATTAGATAGAGAAAACTAACCTGAAATTACCATCTAATTAATATAGTTAATACGTCTGAATCTCACGGTAGTTTTCTATTTAAATTGAATTAATTTAATTTTAGAAATTTTAATTACTTCGTAAGATCACAACGTGGCCAAACCGCAACGAACCTGATGCAGCCGAGCAATCGAAACAATTACGACTCTCGCGGAATGATCTAGTACATTTCATTTTATTGAAGTAATTAGTAGAACACGAGCATAAGGTCAATGAACACGAGCAATATAATCTCAGTTATTATCGAATTCTTAGGATTTCGCGGTTGTTAAACATATTGGAAACGAAACTATTTCTTCTGAATCGCATTTCTTCTAAATCTAAATTTGCTTTTTTGAAACAAGCCAACGTTTGGGACCCTTTTCAACATTTTACTTATTCCTGTGTGACAAAAGACCAAAAAAAAGAGATCATCGTAATGCGTTGACGATATGCTAAAATGATACTTATGTTTAATCTACTTACTACACTTTTGCTCTCATTACTATTGTGGATTTTTTTTATCAAGTGACGGCACGAACAAGTCGTGCGCCTGATGGTAAGCTACACGCCTGTCCATAACAGTTGCAATGCCACTCAGAGCTTTAAGCCGCAAAGATGTGAGGGGCACTGGCACTGCGCCCGTCACCCTGAGACGTAAGTTGACAAGTCCCAAGTGTAGAAATTCCATCAGCACCCTTACCCTTCACACTTCGGAACACAGTAACGCTGACATTACTGCTTGGCGGCAGTAATAGATAAGGTGGCAGTACTACCTTGGACGAACTCTTTCACAAAAAGCTCTACTGCTACTTAAACTTGGCCCAGTGCAATAACAAAGATCTTAAAATTACTACAAAGCGTACTATGATGTGGTGGTTAGCACTACGAACGTTTCAAGATTCAGTTTAAAAAATAACTTTTCAAGATTAGTTCTAGTCTGTGTGTACTGAGTAACGAAATTAATTTTGTTACTTAGGGTACAAGGAATTTTATAGTTTGAGATCGAACGATAAGTGTGATTACCTGGAATTACATTACGATTTAAACAGCAAAACAATTATTCAAAGGCACATAAAACTTTAATAAAAAATATTTATCTAAACTAATCTTGCAACTAACTGTTAGTGTGTATCACCGAATATGTAGTATGGCCGAATAGCCTAAGACTAATGAATGAAACAACAACACAAGTGACTAAAATTTAAAAAAAATCTTGAATTAATTAAGAAAGTCATTGTTCATTTCACTTTAATTAGATTAACTTCCAAAAAGTTAATTTTATTTTAGTATTTAAATAATTACGTCTTTGATTGTATTTCATAACGTTTATTTGTCATGTAAAAGTATTTTTAGTTTTCATTGGACATGTTACCTTTTTTATTTCTTAGAAAAATAATTTTGTGTTACATTTATTTCCTTTCATATTTTAAATAAAGCTAGAAGTTATATTGTGTGTTCAGCGCTAATAAAAATTACATGATAATTTTATGGGTTTTTTCTTATTTGGCATTCGGGCGAATAGCAAAAAACAGAATAGTAACCGAATACTCGTTGAAACTCTAATCTAAACACAATAATAAATAAATATATAAACTAACACTATTGACAATATTGGTTTGAGATAAAAAGGTCTGTAAAGGCCAGCGGACGAGAACAAGCGGACATTAAATTTATCTAATTTCAAATGAAATAAGGCATACTTATATTTCAATGCTCTGACACCGACTTCGGAGCATCGCGACGCATTTCTCTCTGCTATGGATGGGCGTTACAAATCGTATATAGTTGAATTGAATCCGTATATTGTGGCAATATCGAATATCCGATATCGTGTATCTTAGAAAGTATATACCGAAATTGGTTACCTGTCACTAGTCCGAGATTACCTTTTCCAGAAATAACGTTTGGTCGAAATTTCATAACCTCCAAAGTAATTTTGAGAGGAAAACGTTTTTTTACTTTTAAACCTAACTTAACCTAATCTAACTGAACCTAATCGTGTCTTTGCGATATACATTCAATATATCCTGAAGGAACAACTGTTTCGTTATAATACGGTTTTCGGTGTAATGAAAATTCGAACAAACGTCATTTCGGACAAAAAAATTTTCGACTTTGTGATAGGTTAGCATCGAAATTGCTCCGCGTATTTTATAGCAATGCCGAATCAAGCCGAGCGATTACCGAGTGGATACCAACACGAGATCGTATATTTTCCAAACTATATACCGATATTACTTCGTATTGGTTATTCACTGAGTGGATATCAACGTGAAACCGTTTTTGTGCGTCTTCGAAACTGTATACTGATTGATATCAGTATACGGGGTGATCCCCGCATCGCCCTTGTAAAGCGATACCGATTCAAGCTGAGCGATCGCCGAGGAGATACGTACGTGATTTCTCGATACTAGGCGAGTTAGTTTGTGACAATGGTGAACGATGCGATTTAATCAAACGGCAACGTATCATGTCAGGGCGCACGAGGGCTATAATACAATAATAAATAGTTTCGAAATCTGGTTCCGAATGTCAGTAACGGCAATGTATCAATGCAGCGCGCACGCGCTGTATCCATGAATATATTTTCGAAATCCGATTTCGAATGTTGATACATAGTTTCGATAGGATATTCAGAAAAAGCTATATTACCCATCCCTACTCTCTGCGGCATTGAAAAGCACGCTAGAGGATACCGCGGCACGGCGGGATGAGATTTTTGACTGCGTAGTCGGAATCAAATCCGATTCCGATTTGATTCATTGAATTACTTTTTACGTGAAATTGTAATAATAATCATGTTAAAAACACACAAATCAGGTTATCAGAATTTACCTATTGAACTATACTTGCCTACGATTGTAATAATAATATATAACCACAGAAATCAGGTTACATTTTGCGTAGGATTGTAATAATTGAAACTAATTATTAAAAATGCGTAAGTAACTCTGTCTGCCTGTTACGTTTTCACGCATATACGAACTGAACCACTGAACTGAACGACTGAACGGTGCCCGACAGGGTCCATACATGAACTATTATATTATATACTTTGTAACACCTTGTAAACATATGGAAAAGCAATAAAGATTGAGTATTGAGTATTGAACCAACTCGAGTCGACTACAATCTTTATGATATTTTAATCGTTGTGAGAAAAATATTTAGTGTACAAGACGCAAAAAAATACTACGCACACATTGTTTACTACTCCATATCTGTTGCTATAAATACCCATTTAAATATAATGTAGTACAAGAAAATTAATATTTTGATCACGTGCTCACATCTTAATAGATTTGCGTAAGATTTTTACATTTCCGCATTATTAACATAAAATTGTGATAATTATGTTGATAATCGTACAGTGACGACGTTTTTAAATGTGATAAGGTGACTAGGAATAAAAAAAAATCAATCAACTCGCATGCATGGCATTGTACTTCGTTTTTCGATATCTCTACTAACAAAAAATATGTATATTAATGGTTAAAGTCAGTGGTGGGGGAATACCACTTATTTTAGCAAAAAAATAATAAATAATAATCGTGTAGCTCGTATAGCGCCCGCCGCTCTAAAGGTCATTGACGTCACAAACAAGTAACGCCGTTTATTATATTTAATTTCGGAACGCCTAGATTTTCTTTGTAACCAATTTATTTTCAACAAATTGTATGTACTGTTTCCACGTTTAACCATCTATTTATGTTTTTTTAATGCTACGAAAAGCATTTAATGTTCGATACTTGTCAAATACCCCATTTTTATTACGTTAATTTGTTTAATTGAAATATTAGCCGTTTGATTGTAAACCAAACATCATACAGAATTTTTGATATTACCACAAAATCAAAAATCAAAGTAATCTTTATTTCATAGGAAAGCATTATTACACTTGAAATCGTCACATTGGTTAAAATTTACCGCTCATTCGTAAGGCAGATTCCCCTGAGAAGAATGAGCAAGAAACTCTAGGGGTTGCTCTTTGTAAATAACATTTGTACACATTCAACATTTACAATACATTTTTTTGTTTTGTTTTCAAACATCAGAGATCGAGACTACCTCCATGAGCTAAACGGGTTACTACCACGGATTTTTGTCATCCAAGTACGCAGAAGTTGTATAATAAACTTTAGTATAAAGTTTTTGTTTCACTATAGATTTAAACCTCGTGAATGGCAAATTTTATATATCAACTGGAATCTTGTTATAGAAGCATATACATTGCCCCTTAAATGAATTTGTGATTTTGTGAAAACGACTATCTTACAGCTAGTTTATTTTTATTCCTCATATGAATGTTATGTCTGTCACAATTTTTCATAAACAAATTACTTCTCCTTAACTGCCGCCGTGGCCGAACAGTTACCATGCCGGACTGCCACGCAGAGGTCCCAGGTTAGATTTCCGGGCCGGGAGAAATAGTTGTATGGCCTACAATTATTTCTCTCGTGAGTTTGGGTGTAATTTGTGGTTGTCTATGTGTATGTCCATGGCACCCGCGACACAGGGTTTCTCTAGTGCGGGGCAATATTGAGTGTGTGCGTTATTATATTATTATTATACTTTTCCTCTTAATATAAATTACATTTTTATAAATGTGACGCTAGTGTAAGAATGTTAATTTCCTTAAACTTATCTCTCAAAGATACTCTGGGGCCCAGATTGTAAATTGCAAAAAATTCTATTGATATCGGCGGCATTACCCCAAAGCAAAATGCCGTATGTCATTAGAGTGTGAAAGTAGCTGAAGTAAACCAATCTAGCGGTTTCGATGTCTGAAAGTTTCCGTATTTTTTTAATCGCGTACACTGCAAAGCTGAGCCGTTTTGATAACTTACTTATATGTGCACCCCCACTGCAATTTAGCATCTAACGTTATACCTAGAAATACAATTGTATCCACAAGGTTCCATTTTTCGTTTTTAACTACAATGTTTGTCTCTGTAACATTGGGAGCAACAGCAAGGAGCAGGTTATTATCAGCAAACCAATCAACTACTTTAGATATAGCATTGTTCACATCGTCGTAGGAACATTGGTGCCTTTTAACTTTAAATAATAAGGAAGTATCGTCAGCAAATAATACTATCTCATGTTTTATACCATCCATGAGGCCTAGATAAGTAATTAATATAAACTAAAAACAAAAATGGGCCTAGAATTGAACCTTGAGGGACACCCATGCTAATTGCAGACCCTGATGATCTCGTACAATTGACATCGACCATCTGTACCCTAGCACTCAAAGACGATTTATGAAGGACGAGGTCACTACCCGGCACACCATAATGGCGAAGTTTCCTGACCAGAGTGACATGGTGCACACAATCAAAAGCCTTGAAAAGGTCACAGAATACACCAATAGCATCGTGTGAGTTTTTCCATACATCAAATATATGTTTTATCAACCCAACACCAGCATCAGTTGTAGAGCGACCCCGAGTGAAACCAAATTGTTTAGGAGACATTAAGTTATTACTTTAAAAATGTGCACACATCGGATTTAGAATCATTTATTCAAATATTTTACTGAGAATAGGTAGTATTGAAATAGGTCTAAAATTGGTGGGGTCTGACATATTACCAGATTCGAAAAGTGGAATAATTTTGCTTCATGAGGTCGGGAAACACATAATCGTCAACACATTTATTAAAGACACATGCTAAGTAAGGCGCATTACAATCAACTATAGAACTAATTATTAATCTGACTGAAAGACAATCAAGGTCAGCAGTATCTTTTATGTCAATAGACTTAAAGGCTTTACCAATGTCGTTTTGGAAATATATCAAATTGTGTAATTCTGTTGGTTTGCCAAATAATCATATAATTGTGTAATTCTGTTGGTTTGCCAAATAAATAAATCCTGGACAGTAAAGTTTCCGAAAAATCCTTACCTGTTAATTTGTACAGCAACCAAGTGTCCAAAGTTCCAAACATGGCGTCGTTGTTTTTTGCCGCCTCTTTCAAGGCCGCTATGTTTTGCATGGCCCAACTCAATCTTAGCGTCGTCTTTAACAAAAACCATTTTCGTTAACTTTTGTTACAATGGTATGGAATAATTTTACGAACGTATCAGATTATTTTCAAACAGAGATTAAAGCAATGTTGCTTAGGTATGATGTACCTGCATCATTATGGAATATTATGAAATAAGTATTATTAAGAGCGAAAAACAAATCAATTTTTTTACGTCGCGAGAGCTTGAGATAATTGGATGCTGATGAACAGTAACGTGTCAATCAACGTGGTCATAATTTTGTGAAATTAGTACAAGGTCAAGATCACGTCAAGCTTGACACTTAAGATTTAAATCCAACTCTATGCCGCTTACTATATGAACGATCCAAAGTACAAAGTGTCAAGCTTGACGTGCTCTTGACTGTACCTAAGGATTTTTTCCTTATTTTTTGATTTTTGAACAAAAAATCATTTGGGTGCCATTTTCGCAAAACATGATCATGTCGGCTGATATATTATTGCTTATCACCATCTAATTTAGGAAACATTATAAGCAGTTTTAAAATTTAAATTTATAAACACTAATGATCACTAAACTTAAGTACGTCAAAAGACACTCTTAATACTTAATGTGTCTTATATTTTTTTAAAAGTTGTTCAAAAATGCGTCATCAACATAAATCTCCTTTGTGCAAATCCAATTACTGTTTCGGAAATAGAACATAACAAATGACATACGGTAATCAAAAACATCATATTCTTTTTGATAAAAACATGACAGTGATTCGCTCTGGACCTTTTGGAGGGAAAAGTGTCGTTTTTATTTTGACTTTCAATTATTTTGTGAAATCTAGTTTAAAGTGGAATAGGATAGTGCTATTGTACCTTAATCGAAAATTATACCGCGAAATTATACGAATCTCGAACTAAAATACCCATATCGGCCCGTTTTAAGGAATCCCGAGTCAATCCAAGCACGCCGCCTCAATTTGCCTATCCTCTTTGTGGCGGCCATATTTACAGAAACATAATTAAACTTCATGTTTAGGCTGATGGCTTTGCCAAAGCCTTAATAAATTAAAAAAAAACATTTCAACAACAACATTTAAAATTCTTAATATGCCTGAATAAATAAAAAATAAATTACCTGCGTGTTCATGAATTTTAATACGCTGCCAGCGCGGAACCTTCTACTACCCGACATCAAGTATAATACATAGGCACCCGCCCTAATCAGCTGTAAAATAAATAATCTATATTTATTGCAAGACCTCGTAAATTGCTTGCATACTTGTTGTTGCTCTTTTATGTATTTACTTTTTTAACACATCAGTCACCATATTCATAAATAATCTGATCTCTTGACTCTGATCGCAAAGTAAGTACCTAAAGCAATTTTGCCGTCCGACATTTTTAGCGAAATTAAGTTTTGAACATGTCTGGATCAAGAAACAATATCTAAATTTTTATGATATACGATATTTTTTATTTTAGCAGCAGTAGCGTGCGTTTTGAAAACGTTCATCCAGGGTAGTATTGCCACCTTACCTCTTTCTGCCGCCAAGCAGTAATGTGAGCATTACTGCGTTCCGGTTTTGAACTTATGTCTCAGATCTTTGTCATTTAAAGCTCTGAGTGGCATGGCAAGTGTTATGGACAAGAGTGTCGCTTAGGTACCATCAGGCGCACGACTTCTTCGTACAATCACTTGGTATCATAAAAAAATCTACAACCCACTCTAATCGGTTTTTTAATACTTTATATAGTTTCAGTTTTATTGTTAAGCAAAATAATGACACGTTTTAGGTGCCAATATCATTAAGTTACCGAAATGCACATGTGTTAGTTATGACAAGGAGGATAGATGTGTGTTATGAAAATCGGAAACAACAACGGTATCACAAACACTCAGAACCGAGACAATGTAGAAAGTTAATTGTCTACATTGACCCTATCGGGGATCGAACCCGGTACCACAGAAATAGCACACTTTGAAAACCGGTGAGCCAACCACTCGATCACGGTTCGTCATACATAGTTATGCATAAGTTCGTGTATGTAAATTTTAATGACTTGCGTGTTTCAAATTGAGCGAAACTTCTAGAAAAAATATCAAGAAATATACATATAATTTACATTCAACTATAAAAACTTGCTGTGATGAATTATGTCCCTTCTTAAACAAAGTTTAATTGAATGTCAAGGTCTTATAAATATCTGTAGTAAATGAACAATCACAAACAATTGGTATTAATTATTGAATTAGTAGTATGTTTTAAAAATAATTTTGAATTTTTAACCGACTTCAAAAAAAGGAGGAGGAGAGTTATTTGTGCATTTATGTTATGCAAAGATATTTTCTTCCACCTCCAAAGGCAAATTAACGAACCGATTTCAATAAAACTTGGCAAATAGAGTTCCACAATCTTTTAAGATCGGTTTCATTAATAAAAATGTTATGATTATGAAAAATCATCTTCTGATGGTGCCACTAGAAGATCTAAACATAAACGGACATGATTGTGTAGATATCTTTTGTGTTTGAAACAAAAATCTAATGCAATTCAGAACCCGCAATGCCTGAGTTACACTGATAAATTGTATTAAAAATTTTCATTCAAAATAAATAATTGTTGATTAAAACCTCAAATATCTTTATCCTTGGCATGTATAGATAAATACGAAACTAATTTGACAATGTAAGAAAGATAATTTCATAAGGGCCGGTACACATGGCAAGCGTTAGACGCGCGCTCAACGTACGTTTTGCTAACGCGCGCTTACGACTCTACACCAGGCACAAGGAGACTCGTGAGAGGAGTCTCAGAGGAGGGTTTAGGCCATAGTCCACCACGTTGGCCCAATGCAGGTTGGGGACTTCACACGTTTTCCGTAGATTGTGGAACCTTTGTGGAGTACATCACGATGTTTTCCTTCATCAAAAAGCTCATAATGAATTTTAAAGTAAATTTCGCACATAAATTCCGAGAAACTGGGACATCCGAGCCCGGATTCGCCTCATCGGCCTATGTATGTATGATCAAACCATTAGGCTACCACAGCTTACAACTACACGAATTTTATTCAAAAGTAGCATAGATGTTCAAATGTGACGTGTGTCTAATGCTTGGCATGTGAATTGGGCCTAAGACAAGGTATGTTTGAAAACTAAACAAAAATATACTCTATAAATATAATTTAAGGTTATAATTACCTACTTACTTAATTATATCAATCAAGCAAATTCTTTGTATCAATAGCTAAACAATTTATATCTATTTAAATTTTAACTTCGAGTTCAATTGTCAATTGGTTGTTTGTTTGAAAATTACCTTATTGTAGTTCAATTAACTGTATACTAATTATGTACTCATTATCTCAATACTTTCACCAGTAATGTAAAATTATTTAATTTGTTCAATAATTTGAAACTGTCAAAAATGTAGCTGCATGTGCAATGTAGATGTATTGGGGATGTTTTGTACTTTGTTAGTTGTTAATTCATTAAGAGTTGTTTATTTAACTGGCCTCAAATTTTTTACTATTATTTTACAATTTCTTGAAATTAAATATATAATGTTGCAGCAAATAATCAACTAGGCCTCAGGTCGAATACTAAATATTCGGTCAAACTATTCGTTCTGATTAACGTAAATACGAAAATTGGCAGAGAAACACCACTTATTAACTGCAGTTATTATTAGGTAATAATGTTGCACAAAGGTAATTCAATTTTCAAGTTTATAATTTATATTTATGATATAACAATTATAGTAGTAGTTTATTTCGCTTAAGTTTGATTAATTAAAAAAAATATTTTGGTTTGCAAATTATAAGTAATTTGTTTTTGTTAGCGTTTATTCAGTCATGACTAAACTACATAACAAGTAGGTAGTTTCTGATTTATTACGTTTTTTTAATATTTTAGTAATATAACTTACTGATGTTCTATTTACTTTGATCTTTTAAATACAGCGAAAAATTAGGCTTTTTTGACCTTAAGTACAATGTATATTCAGCATTAATAAAAGTTATATGATACTTAAATGTGTTTTTTCTACTTTCTTCCTCCTGGTTTGATGTATTCGTTATTCAGCCGAATAGCAAAAAACAAGCCGAATTGCCGAATAGTAGCCGAGTATTTATTGCAACTCTAACATATACACATTTTATTTAATTGTACTGTGATAGTGCGAGTGATAATGTATTTAGTTACATGCCTGCTATGTCATGAGAATGTCTTTTATTGGGTCCACTCAAAATCAACGTCATAGCACTTTCAATAAGACGACAGTAATCCTAAGCCACCATTTGTACTGTTTTGTGTGTAATAAAATTTAAATAAATAAAAATATTATATATAGCCAATTTTCTATATAAAATATCAGATAGTATTTATTTACATAGAAAATGCATGCCCTCATGCATGCATGCTTTTATATCAGATAAATGTAAAAAGCACTTTAAGTTTCAATATCCAATATGGAAACATGTAAAAACTTTTTTGATACACCCTTACTTATACACTCTCACATATATTCCTAGAATTTTAAAATACAATCATTATACAGTTTGGTTTTTAAATGCGACAGTATGGGCAAATCCAAAACTATAGGAAATAGGGGAAAACTGACTTATGAACCATTAGATTTTTTTTTATGAAAACCTTAGTATAGACAATTTTTTGGTCAAGTGTCATTGTCCATAAAAATGAAAAAAAAAAAAAATTGTTTTTATAGTGTTAATCAACTCAGTTTTATGTAAGGATCATTTCACTGTATTGGAACTAAAAAATTGGGACAGCAGAAGTTGATCAAACTTAATAAAATGTTATTCTACAAAATGAATAAAATTGCCAAATTTTTTTGATGCTGATTTTCCTTTGATATCTCCTCTGGTTTCAGATTTGCACATACTGTCGCAGTTATAAAAACACACAGCATAAAATTATTTCACTCAATCAGTTACTCTATAAAATTTTAGTGAAAATTAATTATAAACCTCAATACTAGCAATGATCTTTTTTATTATAAATTCAGTTCTTAAGTTTTTTCATTCAATCTCTTTCAAAAAGCATGAACTTTTAAATAAAACTAGTTACCTTCCAAGTATAAGAATCGTTCCACTGTTTAACCAACTTGTCAGCCCGCATATCTTTCCATGTTATAAACCGATGGAATGGCTTGCCTGTTTTACGTGACCAAGTAATAAATGTGCTTCTCTGAGTTGATATGCCCATGCCCGTTACCTGTCCCGGTGACAAACTTGCATCTGTTAAAAGTTAATAAATAATTACATACATTCATCCACTTCAAGTCCTTCTCCAATTAGGGTAGGCTGCGACAACAACCTTCGACATGCTACGATCCTGACACATTTATTTCTTATTAACGATAAAATAATAATAACATTGATAAATTTTCAATGTCCACCTATAATAATGTTTTAGATAAAATTATTAATAATAACTTTAATTTTTTATCTTAACTTCGAAAGCAAAATAATTATTATGTTTAATTAAATTAATTATGTTGGGAATTGGAAGGATACAGTCATCTGATTAATACATACGGGCGACGTTAATAAATTCAATCATGTTGTTATGACTTGAGAATCCCAAGAGTCCATACACTAAATAATTATGACATATATACATTTAAAAAAAATACCCAGTGATACTCACTCTTTAAAGATTTCTGAACAACTTCTACAATTGTTTGCCATAATTCATCAGGATCTATCTCTACAAAACCGTTACTAGGATAATGCAGTACCACCTAAAATACAAACAAAAGTATATAATAGTTTAACAAGATATTTTTAAATAAAAAGTTAACAAACAAGTCAAGAAAATTACAAAAACAGGCAATAAATATTAATATAATATTTTTACTCGCCTCAGTAATAGCTTTATCAACAATTTCGGCTCTACTATTATAAATAAAGGATCGAATAGTAGTTGTCCCAATATCAAGAGATAAAATATATTTTTCCTCCATATTTTAAGCCCTTTGGATTCTTTGATTTAACAAATCTGCTTTATTTAACCACACATTTATTAACAGCTACAATTTAAACACAAGTGAATTAATTTCATTAACATCTTCACCGTACGTTCCCATAGGCCCGCAATTTGACAATTTGACTTGACATCGTTGTTGTTTTTGACAGATGTCTGATTGGCAGAAAAATTAAAATGCTGTACTAGTGCTACACAGCCACTTTCTACAACCAATATTTGAAAGATGAAAAAAAAAGTAATCATGGGAAACGAGCGTGCCGTTTAAAAAAACATTATTATAATCTATGGGTTTTTCCAAAAATTGGTAACACTGACTGTCTGACATGACAGACAAGCGCGTTTTGGTACTACGAGCGCAGAAAATTGTGATGTAAAAAGAGAAAAATATATAATTGTGAGCCATCATGGCGAATCCTAGAAAATTTAGTGAAAAAATTGCCCTCCACAACCAAAAGCAGGCCGAGGAAACGGCCGCTTTTGAACAAATTATGCGTGAAGTTTCCGACGCAACCAATAAGGTATGTCGCCTATTTACTCAGTCAATCGCTTCCTGGCCGTCAAATGTGCCCGCCGACGTAAACAATAATCATTTATAAAGTGAAGTGAATCAGTACAATAAGCAAACTGCGACTTAATAAGCATCCGCAGGCATGGTCCCCGTGAGATCTAAGGGCGCACAATAACAAAGCTCCCTGGCGCCGTCGGCGAGCATATCTTAATACTGTAAATAATTGTCATTGTTACCACGGTTTAACTCGCTATTTACGCGTTATTCTTCACTTTAGAAGCACATTGCAATTATTAATGGTGTTGTTATGAAAATTATTTTCCTATTTTCTTGATTTGTCCTTATCCTAATAAGATTCTAACAAGGAAGTGGAGTAATATTGTACGTTATAAAACAACAAAGCCTATTAATGTTATTCATGAAAAAAATGGTGTGTTGTATAAATGGACGAATAATAGCCAAATTCAGGCTTAGCATTGCATTTGCATATGTAAATATTTTGCTTCACAAATACTGATAAATATTTTATTATAATGTTATAATTACACCCTCAACAATAGTGGCAAAAATAAAATACAGATTTAAATAAAATATTTTGGAAAATAAAAGCAGTATAATAAGTATTATATTTTTTCATATTAAATAGAATTTAGTATATACTACATGGTGGGTGGTACCAGTCAAATAGTAAATTTAGCTGGTAGTAAGTTATGTAAAATATACTCATTAAATCTACTTTTTGTCAGTTTACCAAAAATTTTAAGTTACATTACTATTTTTTAATTTGTTTATTAACAGTGTAAAACATCTCTGGTAATAAATTAACACAATGATTCTCACATGTTTATTAATATAAAAATAAACTATTTGGGTTTTAATTAAACATATTATCTATGAACCATTTCTTGTTGATGAAAGAATTCTAAGAAACATGCTTTCATTCATAGCTTCAAAAGTAACAAAATATATAATCAAGAGTATTAATTAAACACACCGATGTAATAACACCTATGGATCTGTTTGTGTAGATGGGTGAGTCCAACGGACAAAAATATGAATCATGGACCATCATTCTGGGTAGGCAGGATGTAAAATGAACTTCACAAGACAAGGGAGAAACAAACATTTATAAGCGTTTTAGTTCATATCTTTTTGTATTTATGACTATGACTATATTTATGTAAAAAAGGTCTTTTTGTGAATAAAAAATAGTTAAAGATTTTTAGTAAATACACAGAAAGATTATGAAAATTTAATTCAATTATTTAATTTATAAATTTGCTTTCTCTTTCTTCCTTAAAGTATTGGATATGCATACTATGGAAATATTAGCAAAATTACAAGCAAAAATTTTAGTTTAAATGTTCTAGCAAAGTTAATAATACTTCTAATTTTACACTTTTTCAGTTCATGTACATTAACTTTTATGTAAAAGTCAGTGTGTCATCAATTTGTAACTTGATTTAAAATATGTAAAGACAAACGAAAATAATGTTTTTGAAAATAATTAATGTTAAATTGTCAAAAAGTTTATGGCAAAATCATTAAGGAACATCACAGATAGACACCTGACAAGACCATGATTACAGGTTAATTCAAGTAGCAGACGGGCTAGGGCGAAAGATCCCACACCACCTGTTGAGATAATAGAGATTGACAGTGTACACTCAACTTTGAGGCCCACGCTGCAGAGTTTGGGCACATTCCGCAGCGGATCTCTGCCAAATGTGGCTGCACCACAAGCCACTAATGCAGAACCAGAGCAGAAGGTTCCTATTTTTCGGAATCTTATTTAGATTTTTATGTGGTCATTGTATGGTACTGCTTTTTTGTACATTTTACCAAATTAAATATTGCAGTATTGTCTATCCTCTTTTTAAATCGAAAAAAAGGATAAATGTGCTTTTTGGGACTACACAATTTGGAAAAATAACAAGTGAATCGGTGCCATTTATTTATTCACAGCGTTGCTGCATTCTTTTTTATATTCGCATTACTCATAAGTATACTACTTTTGGATAAACTACTTTATCCCCGATTGAAACAAACAAACAATATCATAGTATGTGTTAGCAATAGAAAAGAATGTATAATGCTGTGACTAAATATAATTATTATTGTTGTAGATCTTGCTATTTGATTTTATGGTAGTGGTGCAGTTGTAGATGGCTGTCAGTAGGCTCATTTATTTAATTTTATTTCCTAGTTTGCGAATGAACATGTTATCTTTTAAAACCCAAATTGCTTGTTCATCCATAGTATTACCTTATAAGCGACATAACGCCAAAAAGACGTCATTTCAATGTTAAATTTATATGCGCAAATGTGAACAGGTTATTAAAAAGTGATTTTGATGGAAATAGAATAATTTGTATTAATAAATCATATGAGTCATCAACAAAACATACATAAAGTACTGTTACTATAAATACCACATTCTACAAATATATTACTCTAACATGACAACACTAAAAAGGTATCAAAAGTAATAATGTATGAAAAAGATGCTAATTGAATTATCGGCTTGTAAAATACACACTAAATTGTTACTCAACGGAACTTAATGTTATGATAATAAACAGTTTTGTAATAACTCCAATGTTCAGAGCAGAAAGCTTGTGTGAACTTATTTATATTAAAAACATGTGTTCGTGAAGTTTTTTCAATATGGTTATTGTTAAATGAGTTTGATCCCTTTATAATGGTTACAGAAACAATTAAAGGTTAACCAATACAATTTATTGGGAATTATTTTTAAAATATTTAGGACGCAAATTAATATATTTATTTTTGTCCCTTTAATAATTGTGAGTTACAAAAGCATGCTTCTGAAATTATGGTTGTGATATTTTATTAAATTATGTAATACTTTCCTGGGATTCTGTCGTTTTAAAATCTGCCTGTATGGGTACAACCACCCTGTCTATTTTACCCTGCAAAGCAGTACTGCCAGGTCTCAGGCGCAATCCGGGACGTTACGGGCGAGAATTACCACTTTCCATAGCGTGGACTTTGAATAACTTAATAGAAAAAAAAATTAAACATTCAATCAACCAGTTTACAGGATAAGACAAATTCGTTTGTTCCCATTTTTTAATATAAATTATAAAAATTTTGTCAGAATATTATTACAGTACATTATGAAGTTTCGCTAATCGTACGCGGAACAGCGTGACTAGTTTCTATACTAGTTTACAAGTTGCGATTGACAATGTCGTCACTTTTGTATAAAAATCGTGCCGAGTTCGGAAGGATTAGAGCTGTGTGCGAATAACTGTGTAGCGTTAAACAGCGTTAAATAGCGCATTAGATTATTACTATGTAGCGCGATATAGTGCTGATTGACACTATACGTAACAAAAACCTTGCTGCGCTGTATAATGCTAATAACAGCTAGCTTTGTGCAATGGCATACACGTATAAGGTATACCAGTAGCGCTTGGATACAGCTATTTAGCTATTACGCACAAGGCCTTGGAGTAATAAAAACAGGCAACTTCATTATTATTATTTTATTTAAATCTAGAAACTTATGTCGAATGCTTGTTTTATTTGGCATTTAAAATTTATGAATTATTTATAATTACTTTAAACTTTAGTGATAACAAGGAATCGAAACCAGGGCTATAATAATAATATGCCGTAATCACACCTACTACTTGATCTCAAACTAGAGAATTCCCTTTAATAATAAAACATTGCCACGTAATGGGGACGCGCCCTTACGTAAAGTGTCGTGAACGACAATTAATCATGTTATACTATATGTGGACGACTTCATTTACATGTACAAGCCACGACACTTTAAACTGCACGACTATCTGTCGTCACGACATAATGGGAACGCGCCCTAACGGAACCAATTTAGAATAGTTTATTTCTCAAACTGGTTCAACCGGGGAATCGAACCCGGGACTTCTTCATTCAGCGCCCATAGTGTAAACCGTTGAACCACCGAGATCGTGAAATCTACGTAAGGTTATCTTCGTCGATGTTTTCTTTAGCCATAATTCTGTGGCTTGCCACGAGCAGTGCCTAACTTCATATTAATTACGCACTTTTGTAAGCATATTGATTCGACAGGACGTAGTAGTGCAGGACTACAATACTTACAGAGTAACAGTTTAATTCAACTTAGTATAATAGCCTTCTGTAAGATTTAGCCAAGGCTTTTTCACGTTCTAACGTTCAGATTCTATCTTCTTGTAAACAAAGTACGTCGCAAAATGCTAGCAACAGCCGTTTTATTATTCTTAAGAATTATATACTTTCAAAATCATTTCGCCTCATTTCCCCTTCAAAAAACTAGTTGACATTGACTTCGATCGAAGGGAAAGGTAATAATTAATAATTATAAGTACTCTGATTTCGTTTGTAAATTCCCGCCATTAGTAAGGTCATGGTCATGACGTTTTTCTTTTAATCAAGTTTCGTAGTACTTGCATAAATGATTCGTAGAAACTACCGCATGAGTAATTGTAGTAATAGTCTGTCATTTAAAAATCGTTTTTGCTATATATTTAATATTGTCCTTTATGTAAAATTATACCTTTAGTTTCTTTCCACAAATTTATAAGCATTTACACTAGAACAAATGTTACGCGTCTCATAATTTGCTTTATTAACGTGGAAACTAAACAAAATAATTATACATACTTATATCATCACGTCTGTCTCCCACCGGGGTATACAGAGTCCATAGACCTCCATCTGTTACGCACCTGACCAAGTTCCTTCGCTTCCTTCGCCTCCTCCACTCCCTCTCACACTCTTGTAGCAGTAGAGTTCCTTATGAAAGAGTTCGTCCACCTTACCTATTTTTCCCGTCAAGCAATAGCGTGAGCATTACTGCGTTCTGGTTTTAAAAGGTTTGTCAACTTATTTATCAGGGTGTAGGGCGCAGTGGCAGTGCCCCTCCGATCTTTGTGATTTAAAGTTCTGTGGGGTACTGTAACTGTTATGGACAGGCGTGTCTTTTACCATCAGGCGCACGACTTCTTCGTCCCGTCTGTTAGTTATTATAAAGAAGAAACTCCCATCAGTCTCTTTGTACACACCCGTTTATTTTTGATTCTTTTAACCCAGCCTTTTTGGAGATCTCCAATCTGATCGACATAATTTGTACGCCGAAGTTTACCTTTCCCCACACCTCCATCCACATTCGCTCTATAAATTTGTGCCGTCAATCTACCAACATTCATTCTTTCTACATGACCAAGCCATCGAAGTTTCTCCCTCTATATTCTGATCACATCCTCTTTAATACCAAAACGCCCTCCTATATTCGGCATTCTGTCTTTTAAGACTAATACCACATTAAAAAACCATTATATTTTTACTTATAAAGTAATTGCTAACCAGCCCGTTACACCAAGTACCAAGTAATTATGGGATTTCTAATGAAGGTATTATCCTCTCGTGTGTATTACTTTCTTGAAGTTTACGTAGATATACTCTGCTAATTTTGATCTCTGCTTATCATAGAGCAGCCAGTTTAACCTGTTAGTAAGACCTGTTGAAATTAGCTCAACGGCTCTGAATTATTAAAACATATTATAATATATAAGATCGAAATAAATTATTTATTATTATATTATAACAATATTGCAACTCCATACAAACGTAGCAGCGTGAGTTGTATGTGTGCATGCCCGCCGCGCGGCGTGTTACGGACGCACATATTCGCATAATCTCGCGGTGCACTTGAGTTGCATAGCGCGTGTTGTAGCACGCGCCATTAATTATAGAATTGGAGCATCCGCTCGGTGTTTAAAAAGTGACATCAAACAGTAGGCGTGTTTATTGTTTGAACAAGAGTGCCTCAAATTCAGAATTGTTCGGTCTTACATTGGCTTTTTTTTACGTTACGTTACTGGTATAAAAATATATGTAAATACTCCATTTCACAAAGGTTTTTTCTATATAGCATAAGAATATTGTGATAATACCTTAACTTTTTCAAATCATGTTTAGAACGTGAGGGCACAACTTGTCTGTCCCGCCACTTGGTATCATAAAAAAAAACAAAATAATAATGTGGAAACTCTATGCTCCCAACAACGTATACGTTTTGACGTTGGACTTGGATTACTTGTCTTATTATACTACGGTTAAAGGCTGAAATTCGCACACCTGTAGCTGGCATGCCAGTACCTGGCATTCCAACTAATGACATGTACTTTACGTGTAAAGAGATGCTTGTTATCTTACATCTGGCTGTTATGTGCATGCAAATGTGGCAAAACCAAGAAAAGTGTGTATTTTTTTTTATAACACAGATTTTTTTTCTAAGTGAACTACAAAACCCCGAAAGCACCAGCTCAATGCTCAAGTCAGGATTTGAGCCGACTTGAGTATGATTTCAAACACTGGAAATACGACCCTAATGGCCAGGACTTGAGTATGAGCAGCAATACTGAAGTCCTGACTTGAGTATTGAGTAGAGTTCAGGAATACGACCCGTAGTCTCGTGTAAATTATCTATACGCTTAATTGCTATTACGTTCAACCCGTACTAAGATTTTTTGCAACACACATAACGTAGTGTAATAGTATGATTCCGTTGTCTATAGCCTGAAGAAGCGACATTGGCGACGCAGTATGGGTTGGGTGGTGGTCATAGCGGTGGCACGTCCCCCTCCCGCAACCCGGGGCAGAGAGGCCGAGCCTCATCCTCCGTGGGCCCCATGCGTCGACCTGCTGATCGGAAACATGACACCAGTCCATATGGCAGCACTGTTTACCTAAGGTAAGACTTCCTATTTTCATATAATATCTAATTAATTCTATGTGTTGACCTATATCAACATAGCTTGCAAAACAAACCCCGAACATTGCCTTCAATTTACTAGCAAAACCCCAATTGTCTTAAACGTATTCATTCAAGATATATGCGAGATATCATTTGCGTATTATAACAAAAACCATGTGCGTGGGTTCTCATAATTATTTACTTGACACAGCAATTATCTTAAACTGACCTTACCTAACAAACGTGACGAAATTATTTGATTAATGTTTGTCTCATATTCTGTCGCGATTAAGTTATTGACCGCCAAGAATGCTGCGCGTGACGGAATTAAGTAACTTTGAACTTACCGGCAACGGCTTTCATTCCAAGTAACTTAGAATCTACTACATTTAACATTTTTTGTCTACCTTCCATAAAACACGTTATTATCGACAAAATTTTCTTCTCAAATCGTCAAAAGTTAATTAAGGAAGTTAAAAAACTGCTCAATTAATGATTAAGTAATTAATTTTTATTCATTTATCTATCACACACCATACACTATTCATACAAGGAAAGAACAAGTCATTATAATCATTATTACACCGTATATTTGGAATTTCCATTGACGACAAGAAAACACTAAAAATATTCTTTTCCCAGTAACTAAACTTTAATGTTGAGTTAAACGGTCTCCTTTTAAAATAACAAAGCTTTAAACTAAAATACACACACACTACACATATAGACTACGTTTATATCTCACTGTGGTAGTCAGTGACTACCTCCTTGCTATAACTCTTCTGTTCTTGGCATTCCTCTTCCATATCCCTCACTCTCTTTAGTCTTTTCATACTCTTCTTTGTTCTGATTAGTTTAGACCTTTTTTATGATACCAAGTGAAGTCGTGCGCCTGATGGTAAGCGACACGCCTGTACATAACAGTTGCAGTACCACTCAGAGCTTTAAACAACAAACGATTTGTATAGCACGAAAGACCGCGACTTACACGAGAGGACATAAAGCGCGAGATACTGCTATTCTCGCATAGTCGCGCCCTATCGTACTAGCCCTACTGAGGAGCACTGACACTGCGCCCGTCACCCAGAGACAAGTTGACAAGTCCCATAAGCCTCTAATTTCACCAACAACCTTTCTCTTCAAAATAGAAACGCTGTAATCTCACATTACTGCTTGGCGGCAGAAATAAGTAAGGTAGCAGTACTTCTCTGGACGATCTTTCACAAGGAGCTCTACTACTATTAAAACCTGATATTTTTTACGGTCATCCTGAGTCTGCCGAGATCTATATATGCAAAAATGTATCTACATGTATATTCCGAGATCTATCTTCCTCAACATTAGCATTTTCGTTGTGAATTAATAAGCAATCATAACATCATTATAACATTTCGGAAATCAAAGGTTTATTGCGCACTTATCATCTAAACCGCGCCTTAATTACAATGCTCTTGTTACCAATGGGTAAAAACCGCCAAATTATGTTTATCTACACGGAATCCAACCGAATACGTATATTTCATAGAAATATTTGAATATTTTACTGAGTAATCGTCCGTTACACTGTCAAGCTTCTCCAAGAGTAAATTTACTACAATAAAACTACATACGCATTTGTATATTTCTTGTACGTGTACCTACTGTATAAGGGAAGGGTACAAAGCACACATATAGAAACGAATACATTGTTTGCCAAACTTCTAAGTTTAAACTTTGATAATGATGTGTTATATAGTTTTTACATAAACTATACCAAAAGAAGGCGATTTCAATTGTTTTCCATAGACAATTCGAAACCTGACACATAAACTATAGACTGAATGCTGCGAAATAATCAACTGATTAGCCAGTAGGATATTTTATTCAGGTCTCATAAGTCATCGTAATTGGAACCTCATTGATTATTGTTTTATTTATGGTACACAATTCCTAAGAGCAGGAAATATTCGTGTTGAACTATGCGAGCAGAAAATGTTAAGTAGTCTTCGTGGAATTTGTAATTATATATGTCTATAAAGATAGAATTGAACAAGGGATTTTATATTATATATATTACATTTTTTTTATGATTAGTGTTATTACAATCTCAGTACAGAGTACTAAAAAAACCGATCTCAATAGTCATTCATCACCTAGTTTGCCACCCTTGGAGGTGGAGTATTTTCTTCAAATTGAAATGGGACCACTTCTTAGGTACCCTATTTCCAACAAAAAAAAAAGGAATAATCAAAATTTGTTCACAAATACCGAAGTTATTGTTACGCGATACATATAATAAAATATGCAGTCGAATTGAGAACCTGCACCTTTTTTCCCCTAATTGATGTGTACAAGTCTAAAATTTACTTAAAACTACTATTTGTTGCAGTCCACCACCGGATAGCAACTGGCGGCGGACGAATTCAGACTCAGCGTTGCACCAGTCTTGCGGCGAACAGCAAGTGAATACACAACCGCTCTCGCCACATCACCCGTTGCACTCGCACGCCCACCCGCACCTACATCCGCATCACAATCACCGGAGAGGTAAGATTTACTGATAGTAAAGCCTTATTTATCCTCCAAACGCCCCGTGTACTACAAAATATTCATGATATATATACCCATGTGTACATTATAATAAAAATATCGCATTCTAATTTGCCCTATACATTCTAAATTACCATTAGATATCTAGAACATAGTTTCCCAAGGTGATTCCTGCCACCCCCAGTGAGCCCTGAAAGGACGTAGCGTCGCGATCGCGGTCACGGCCTCGGAAGCAATTGGGGGCGTTGATGCTGTCTAGGGGGTGCTAACGCATTCGAAAAAAAACCTATAATGTGTGCATATATTAGTGTGTAAAAAAAATGTGTGTGTGCATATATATATATTTCATCACACATTTTTTTTCCTTGTGATATTATTATAAAAATACGTGTTTTTAATTATTTCTTTGTGGTGGTGGGCGTTGAAATTTTTTTATCTTGCCTTATTGAGTGGGCGGTCAACCAAAGAGCTTGGGATCCTATGATATACAATAATACGTTTTTAGTAAGAAACTATACTCGCTTGGCATACTTAATACATTTAAATGTACTCGTACATTGGGCCTTTAGCGCTTTTCCCATTGTAGTCTTACGAAGCTATAGTAAATAGACTATAGAGAAAATCAGGCACGTTCATAAGCATTATACTTATTTCGTCATTGCTATATGATCCTTGTTCCTTACCTATTTCTGCCGCCAAGCAGTCTTGTGAGCGTTATTGCGTTCTGATTTTAAAGAGTAAGAGTCTTACATGGGACTTGTCAACTTTGTCCCAAGGCGACAGCGCAGTCGCAGTGCTGCTCAGATCTTTGCGATGTAAAGTTCTGAATGACACTACAACCGCTATGGACAGGCATGTCGCTTACTACCAGACGCACGACTTGTTCGTCCCTCACTTAGTATCATAAAAAGAAAGAAAAATAGTTTAAGTTCTTAGGTTTTCGCGATTGTTACACATAGGAAATGAAACTGTTTTTCCGGATTTAAATCGCGTTGTTTTTTTCAAACAAACCGACGTTTCGGGCCCTTTACAGGTCCCATTCAACCGTTGCCATGTATTTTAAAGGGCCGTTCGAAAAGTGGCATCTTTTCGCAATTTCTTGTATGCTACAAGAGATCTCTATGCCCATTGGAGGGTTATTACGGTATGCCAATTGTTCATACGGATATTAATTCTAAAACAGCGCTGTCTTCTCCCTTATGATCCAGCTCTTAAACAAATCAAACGTAGGCACTATATGGTTTGCAAAAGATCGTCGCCAAAGACCTCTTTTGCCCGTAAATTCTTTAGTTTCTTGGGCCCGTACTTGTACGATTCATGCAACAGCCATATCAACATCTTCCCATTGTCATCTTATGAATGTAAGACAAAAGTTGCCGAGTGGTTACGAAACCTATCCTACGAGGATACTGAAAAACTCCTTAGCGTAACTGTTTAGCTTCACATGTTATATATACAATTTGATAGAAATCCCAAAATGTACCTTTATTTTTTTTTCTTCATTCAACTCTCTATTAAACGTTTCACAGTATTTTCTGCACACTCACTCAGACACACGTCACACACATACACATATATCACACTCACACCCATTCATGCACACTCTTTCTCTCCCTCTCTCTCTCTCTCTCTCACACACACACACACACTCATACACACACACACGCACGCACGCACGCACGCACGCACGCCGTACGCACGCACGAACGCGCGCGCGCGCGCACATTCCTGCACTGTACATCCCCTAACCCATTATACATATTTTTCACTCAAAATTTTTACATATAATCACTTTCTTATCACACTTACTAACTTTTCTATTGAAACTAATTTGTCACAGTACCTTTCCTCAAAATAACAAATAAATAGTGTATTTTCAAATCATCACTCCAATTTACCTTCTTAGTAATTTCCTCCGTCTTAGTAATTTCAAAAACATCACAATATTGTATCATTGAGATCCGGCGGTGGATACCTGGTGACCTATAGTACAGGTCCAACCTAGTTTAGGCACCAGTCTTCCACCTCACAATTTTCACTGTATGATGTTCTTTACTTTAAATACCCTGTAATTTGTATTGTTAAGGTGGAAAGAACAATAAATAAATTATTATTATTTAAATCCGGAAAAACAGTTTCATTTCCTAAAATAGTTTAATTTTAACATCGCGTATATTAATATAATGAAATTTGTATTAATCGCAATACAAGTTTCGTTATAAGTATATACACCTCATCGCCACTTCCATCAGGTGAGATGGAGGTCAATTGCGTATTTTATACGAGTATAAAAAAGAAGTGTAATTCATTTTTTCGCATCGTTATTTTCTTTCAGTCGGTGATATTTCTTTACCTTTTTATACTTTAGGTAATACCACATCGTCCCTATTTTTTACCACAACGTTGCCTATATAAGTGCCAACGCTTAATGAGATACCCAATGCCATCACTTGCATAATACATAAGAGAAGATTTAATATGTTGGCTCTTTGTTTCAGGAGACATACAACTCAACGTACTTTTGGGAATGAATCCAAATAATCGACCGCGGTCTTCATGTGAAATACCCGGTATACCAAATAATAATAAGTAAGTAACATTGCTTTACTTTAATTTCAGAGAAAAAGTTGGTATAATATCGAAGGGTTATAATAATAGACTGTTTTGTTTATTTATTTTTCAGAATTGCATTTCGATTTTCGGAATGAATACAGTAAAAACGCATTAGAAAGTACCTTTATACATTGAAGGTGTACTCTGTGTTTTATATTACCCACTCTTCGGTTTGTATATGTTAAGATCTGACTAGCTCATGCTAAATCATAATTAAATTAATTACACACAAAACAAATGTTATATTAAATGACGTTTTATACTTGTTATTTGTGGTATTTCTATGCTTATTCATTCATTATGTATGTTTCAATGTTAGCTGTCAGATCTATTTGTACAATAACATAAGTGTTTTGTGTTGTTTTCTGTAATTTTTAATGTGTACCAGTCTGTGAGTTATTAGAATTCTTGTATGTACCGAACCCATCCGGTTAAGTGCCACCATCTTACCAATTTCTACCACAAAGTAGCATAGCTACTTTCCGGAGTCAAAGTTAGGAAGCAATGGCCGGCACAGGAGTCCTTCAAAAGGGGTTTGAGAAGGGTCCTGAAGGGTTGGCAACGCGCTCATGGCGCCCCTGATGTGGCAGGCGTTCACAGGCGACGGTGACCCCTTTCCACCATGCGGGCCGTATGCTCGTTTGCTGCCTACATAATATAAAAAAAGGACTGCGGCTTGTGATGCGTTTTTTGTGATACTAATGATACTTCCTTGTCGTTTAAGGCGGCGGTCACCACTTCCGCCAGATCGATCGTCTGTTTGCCTGTTTGAATACCATAAAAATTTTCTTGCAGAGTATATGAAAGCGGAGGGGACGGCGGAATGCTGGGCCCGGGGGGAGGCGGGCTGGCGTGCGGCGAGCTGCAGGTGCCGGGCGGCTCGCTGCCCGACCTCACTTCCGTGCACTTCCCTCCCGCGCACTACCACCGCCCCCCCGCTGCACCGTCGCCTGACTACCACCAGCCCAGATACGTAAGCATCCTTGACGTACAACGTCTTACAATATCATGCTTGCCCAGTGGCAAGAGTCCTCAAACCACGTTCTTTGTGGAAATCTATTTCGCACTGGAAGTGTTGCAATGCAATCTCTTGCTTCAAACGAAATACACTCACTCGCTCAATGATGGTATAATGCGAAGAACAAAGTGAGTTGTTAATTCATGTTATGTATGTTTGTTTTGTCCATGAATCAGCAGCATACACTTTTTTTTTCAACTGGAACAGCTGGGGTAATCCCGGAGCCATAGGAGATACATGGAAACTGTCTTAGGAGCTACTAAGCCTTTTTGTGAATACAAAGGAGAAGGGTCACTTAGGGTTTACCTAGTCCGGGCACAAATGCAACCTATGTCAGAATTTTGCTTATATTTGGTAAGTAAATTGTGTATAGTTTTTGTTTTTCAATCAGGGTAGGAAACGGAAAACGGAAATAGAAATTACATACTAAAAATAATCTAGTGTGATCCCTTTAGCAGTTTATGAAAATCTTCACAATATAACCTTGTAACGACGTGCACTAATTTACGTATTTCATAAACTATTTTTATAATATATAATTTAATAAAAAAATATATAGTGCATGTATTCATTCTTAAAGCATGAATTTTAATCATAGGCAATGAATTGACATGTCAGTATTATTACTTTTTGAAACTTATGAATTAATGATATGAGAAATGATTTTTGAAATTTACACAAATATCCATTGAAATTGCATTTGACTTATAATTGTGTGTTTTATGCCTTCAATATAATAGAAAATACATCACACATCTAAACATTGTTCATAATACGTCGCAAAAATAAAAATTTAAGAGGAAACCTTTGCTTCAAAAATCAAATACACTAAAATATATCTACTTTATCTCATCCCTCAAATAGGCGCCTTGACGTCGAGTTGCGGACACTAGCCCGTTACACCAAGTACCAAGTACCTCATCCCTAAAACAAACGTTGAATGAAGTGTCACAGGAATCATCCTAGTTTGTGTAGTATAGTTAGAAATGAATTTTTTTTTACATTAATCAATATTCTTACAATTAATTTTCTACGTCTAATAACTCATCCAGTGCGGGGTGGTCGAATACATATTGGTATCTATCCCACCCAGGAATATCAGGCGTGACATATTGCCCTAGTGCCGTCAAAGAGAACCAATTCAAAATAAAAACATTACGGAACACTGCGGGTATCCGCTTCATTCTTTTGCACAAAAAATGGCTTTGTTTATTGCCAGGCTACATTGACCTACCAATAAATAGACATCGGGTTCGCGCTTAAAAGTGTCCGCATCTATAGGGCGTGTGATTTTAACGCTACATACAGAACGTCAATTGCGCAACAGTCTTCGTTTGTTCGACTGTCAGCGCGGTTGTTAATCATGCATATAATAATAACTTGTAAAAATTACTGCAGTAAAGTGTAAAAACAAGGTTTTGTATCATATTTTCACTAAACAAATATATTGTGTTATCATAGTTCTCATTTAAAAATGTTATTTTGTACAGTTTTATAGTATTTAATTTATATATAAATGAATCGTAAATATAAATTACAAAAGCACACAAAATAATCAAATAGCTAACTGTCTTTTTGCTACACATTGCATGCGCAAAAGATGGAAAAAGACCCATTGTGTCAATTTCAAGAAGCTTATATATAAACTTCTTGGTCATTTTCAATTGTTCGAACCAAAAGCGATTGAAATATTTAGAACAAAGAAACTATAGACTCGCTTTGATTTGACTCTTATTTTTAAAATGATTTTTAATTAAACGTTAGCAATAACTAACAAAATATTGTTCTACTCGTTTTACGGCTTGGGATTACCTATTAGAAGTCAGAAAATACATTTGCCCGAAGTAATGTTAGCTCGACTTTTCATAATGTCAAATGTATTTTTTTAGAAAGATTATAAAATAATAACCAATATATAATATATAATAATAATATATATAAAAATTAATTAATATTTACGATAAAGGCCACTTCATTACTCTTGTGTTCAAGTAATTTTAAATATGGTGCATTTTGTTAAATTTCCTGTAGATGCTTAATATGGTGTTTTTGGGTGTTTTTTAAATTGTTGCAAGCAAAATTAGGTAGTATTGCAATGACGTTACAATTTAAATTAAATGTTTTAGTTTTTTATATTTCGTTACACTACGTTTGTATAGGTTAACTTCGGACATTTTTTTCGTGGTTTTTGTATTAGACCCGACGTCCATTTGTTGGTAGGTCAATGCCAGGCTATGTATATTTAGGTATATATGGGTCAATAATTTATAAATAAAATTACGGCCTCAGTGGCCCATAGATTAGCACTATGGAATATACATGGATTTCTATATTATTAATTTATTAATATTCTAGGACAACATTGTTTGTTAAAATTTGATCAACTTCTGGTTCCTCGATTCTTTCTTCCGTTACAATGAAATGACCCTTACAAGAAACTGATTCGAACAACATTAAAAAAAATTTACAATATTATTCATTTTTATCATGCGACCATGGGACTTATAAAAGGCCCGAAACGTTGGTTTGTTTGTAAAAAGAAATATACGCCATTTAGATCTGAAAACATAGTTTCATTTCCTATGTGACCAATCGCGAAAACCTAAGAACTCAAATATATGTCAAATTTATATTCACAATAAAAGCTGGTTCTTAAGACAGTTTCCTTGTATCTCCTAGGGTTTCGGATTTCCCTATACTGTCCCTGAATAGAAGAAAAAAAAACATGCTGTATATTACGATCACGTAGTACTGTGTGTGTGTGTGTACACTTTGGTCACAACTTAATCTTTTCTATTTCAGAGTCCAACATCTCCCGGCGCAGTATCACCAGGCGGAGGCAGCGTGTCCCCTGCGACGGGGGGCCTGTCCCCTGCATCCGGGTCCCCCGTTGGGGCAACAGTACCCCTCGCCACCACAATGCATCACCAGCATGATCATTCACAGCTTTACGATATTCAGGTATACACAGATTTTAATTTATCTAAAATTTTGTAAACGTAACATTATTATTCGGAATTCAGGTTACGAATTCAAATCTGGAATAAATTCAAAACGGTTAAATTCAGTATAGTTATAGCTTGACTGCTGTAAACAATACTTACATTGTGTGGAGTGTAATAGCTTCCGCATTCCACATACTCTGGGAGGGATGATTGGTCAATAATGTTTACCTCCCCAGTTTCGATGAAACTGTAACTTATCTCACTCACCACTTCAGATTAAACGAGACAGCAATATTTTTTAATTGAATTCTAAATCTGAATATTATAGACGCTAAATATGAAAATTTCTAAACAATAGGTTGTGGTGATAGGCTTTGTTCATTAGTTTTATATCACGTGATCGCGACATAAATTTCATTTGCAACGAGTTCATATGTTAAGCAGAGCTATTAATGTAGTGAGGACGAAGTATGCCGTGTTTGATAAAATTGATTAACGATTTAGTAAAAACATTGGATATGCGATCACGCCATATTTAATACATTTTTTTATGTCTGTATGAAATGTGAAGTACGCAATCGCATATGCTAATAATAAAAACATAGTGGCCAACATTTTTAATATATTTGTTAGATGTTTATAGACAATATTATTTTTATAACTGGTCTATTAGAATTTAGATTTGTCCACAGTAGAATCGTCAGAATTGTTGAGTGTGTGAGGGGATGTTCGAGCGTCCGCTGGTGTCCGCGCTTGTGCGTGTCAGCATAAACTGGTTACGTTAGCAAATCATGGCATTTTCCAATTTAAGTTGATGCATCTGTTGTGCTGCTGTTTGATAAAGTTCTTTATTGTTGGATTTGGCCTTGATTTGTTAAATCAACCAATATTTAAAGATCTACATGCGTGGAGCTTTATATGCTCAGTCGGGTACATCCACAGTCCAGTCAGCCCAACCTATATTAAGAACAAATCTTAACATTTTAGTTGTTTTTATTTCTGTTTGTGTTTATTTGCTTTCAACACAAATCATTTTTTTTTTGTTTATTTCAGAATCACTTATCTGTACCAAACACAAATAATTATCTTCATCATAATAAGGTTCGTTTTCTTTTTTAACCTTCTTAAAACTTTCCGGATTCATTGCGGCTTAAAATGCTTTTCAAAACTACTTTTATTCAGTGCCTCTAAATTTTCATACAAGCAAATCAACATTTTAATCGATTGATTTTTGAAATATATTTTCACTGTATTTTTTTTAATATTCGAAGCTTCCAATTGGCCTTTTGCATGAATTCGTATTTTCGCTTACTTTTTAACGGCATTTTTCCATTGACTAAAGTTTTTTTGGAATATTTTTAATGCTTTGCAGTTCACGCCGCCCTACATTTAACTAACTTCCTGTGTTTGGTATTGACTAACAATATTTTTTAAATTATTTTAATGGTTATATTACATTCGATATTTATTTATAGGGGATTTTTAAAATACTTTTGATCATCTTTTAACAGCACTTTATTACTTAATGCTAAAAACACTGTTATTTATGCGAAAGAGCTAGAGTATCGGAATCGTCTATTTACGTCATTTTTTTATGATGAATTAATTTCGCTGTTGTAATCAGTTGTCATAGTCATCCCTTAAGGCTCGACGCCCATTAACGGAACGGCACGACAGGGGTTATTTTACAATGATTTATATGTGTTTTATAAGCGGTTGCGTTTAACTCATTTAAATGCAGTTAAAAGTCTCATTCAAGAGTTTCTTTAACCGTAGTATATTAATAAGTTATTGAACGAACAAATAAACTATTCTTTATTGCACATTAAAAGTAATATTAAAGTAAAGTAAAGTAGCGCCCAATTTGCGTGTTGAGAGAACAATTATATAATCATAACGGAATAAGCTAATATACAACTAACGGCCTTATTACTAAGTAACTATTTCCTCCAGATAAGTGAGAATAGAAATTTAGGCGACGCAACCAAAGAATTTCTTCTGATGAATTGATCAAAGCAAAGCTTCCCAAGACGTGCAGGACAGTAAAACCTAAGGGTCTCTAGTGTGAGCATAGCTTTACACTAGCACAGTCACTCTTGTATGTTGTCAATTTTGTAAGATTAAAATGAAATTTACAATTTGAATGTTAATTTTTATAGATCCCCACCATTTGATTAATTTTTTTTCTCCGTCCATTTTTGTCGAATTGATAAATAGTGATTGTGTGTCTTCCCGTTAGATTACAATAAAATTGCTTACAGAAGTCAACACTTCATTTAATCCTATTAAGGCGCATTGCACACTCGCACATCGCTCAACCGGTCGATGGGTCACAAACTGAATTGACGAAATTGCGGCTAGCTCAATAACTTGAAATGAAATTTGAAATTAAAAGTGAAAAGTGCCAAAATCCATATCCGACGTTTGCAACCAGTTCGTGAGATCAAATGCGTATGCTTAAAAATTCTAATACCAGTTGGACGGTGCGAACAATAGTCGCTCGTCTATAGGCACCTAAATCTGTTTTGTTTTAGTGAATAACAGAATTTTGATAATATCAGAACAACTCATCTATATAGTAGATGGAAGATATTATGAGTAGTAATGACGTAATAAAAAAGTATAAACCAGATAATTTTACGCAATGCAGTATATCTTACAAATATACCTAAATGACAGACAAGTATTGACTTATCTTGTGTTGATGTTTTACTTCATTATTTACAAACGAATACAAGATTATTTTATTATTAATTGTATTAGCTACGCTCTACTGTATATGTTTGAAAGGCCCACTACAGATATTGTGACAATATTTGGCTGGCGTACCGATTTCTGTTAACCTCGATTAGGCCTGTGTGTAAGTAATCAAATCTATAAGAAAGGACGTGTTTGGATATAGATAAGGCACTAACTATAAATTCAAGCTTATTCTGTAGTGAAAATTGAATTTCCTCCAAACTTGGGTGTGAATTATACTATTGTGTAAAAATATAAATTTGTATTTACAAACATTGCCAAAACTTTCGATGTTTTTAACTAAGTCGCTTTTGTTTAAACGCTGAATTCATATGCAAACTGGCTATTATATCGTTGACCCTTATGTAAATACCCGGAATAAAGGAGCGTGTATTAAAAAACTGATGCGAATAATATATATAAGCAAAATTGTCGGAATGTTAACTGCAACTGGTTAAAATAAATATACTGTACCATTTATAATCGTTTTAAAATGAGCTTATTCGCGTAGATATTTAGTATTATATTGGTTTGACTATACGTAAAATACAATCGCTACTATATTACCAACTCCATTAAGGGCGAATGAAATGCAGATGGACCAACATTATCTGTAACGTGACAGGAAAAGGAATTAGAACTACAACTTTAAAAAAACCGACCTCAAAAGTACGTGGAATTACATAGTTTTATTGAAATCGGTTACCGGAAAGTGCGCAAACCCAGATTCATCCCCTAGTTCGCCACTATACGGGACTTGACACAGAATATAATAAAAGTCGGTTCTCATTACCGAAAGTATATTGAGAGAGAAAAACGCCTTGAATTAAAGAATAGCAAAATCAACCTTTAAAATAATTGCTCATTATACTAAAATTTAATCGCTATTTATAAAAATAAATCTTCATGCGTGAACAACCACCCTTAGAGGTGGATGATTTTCTTCAAAATTTAATGGAACCACTATGGAGCTACTGTCTTTCTAACAAAAATGCATCATAAAAATTGGTTGACAAATACCGGAGTTATCGCATAACATACATAAAAAAAAACATACAGTCAAATTGAGATCCTCCTCCTTTTTTTGAAGTCGGTTAAAAAACAGCTCAGCTCCCATGTTTATTGGCAAAACAGCATGCGCTCACGCCATATCGTTATGTAAAGGTATCTACGATAAACAGTTTGCAATTCTATACTTTGACTGGACATTTCAATACTTTCCTATAACGTGCCCTCTAGCGAGCGAATGGTGGTCCTCATTCACTCATATTCGCTTTGACTACTATATTCTAATTGCATGTTTCACTAAAGCAGATTATAAAATAGTGTGACCATATTTCATCGGATTTAATTTTTTTATTTTTCCACTACTACTTACATTTTTAGTTATGTCTCTTCCAATAAAAGTGGGTTTGTAATAATCATCACGATATGCACATGAATTGGCGATCCCATAAATATGCTGTTGTCTGTTTCCTGAAAATCCACACACACAGGAAACTTACAAAATTCTCCAACATCCCCAGACCTGCAAGGCAGATGGCAGGTCCTGCTTTTTTCCGGTTATATTGACATACGAAAAAATTCTACAGTCGTATATCCTAAAACCAGAAAACACTCGACCTACTTTAGAATTAACACAGCTAAAAACAAAAAAACCATTACCAGTTATGTATGTATGGTCACACTATTAACCAGCTCTTATTAATTAACTATCTCTTATAAATGTTAACTCTTACTTAACGCTGAACATTATATTCTGGCTGGTTTCAGAATATGTCACCATTGGACCACGGGTGGATACCATCTGGCTACCAGTCGAATTGTAGTCCGCCCTCGCAATATTCCTCAACGTCAAATATCAACATACCTTCACCTACGGTACGAATATTTTGAAAAGAGAGCAATATGATACCTAAGTTTTTTCTTTGTTACTCATACATAACCAAGTTATATTACCAGTATTGGAAGAGGAAAAACAAGGAACAATAAAAAAGCTGATATCCTGCTACAAAACCGAGTAACGTAGCAGTAACGTTTCTTCGCCTTACATAATCAATCTGGTGACCCGGTAATGTAAGAGGAAAACTTGGTTTTTTGGAATTTTATTAGAATTATTTTTAAAATACTTTGTTTTTTAATTCTTTGAATTCGTTTTGTCTCTCTCGCTTGATATTTAAAAAAATGTCTTAGAGAGACTTAACTTACATATCGTGGCCGTCGTCCTGCTTTTGCACATATAACTCTTAACATTATTATAATAGATGGTGCATAGTCCAGGCAGTCCGGCGGCGGAATCACCACAAACAACGGACTATAGCAACTTACACCAGCTATTACAACCTTTCGAGCAAATCACAATGGTAAGTGAATTTGTTCCTTGCTATATAACATTCAAGATTTATTTTTCTTTTAACGTTTACGATACATTTTGCTATATTGATTTCTCTTCTAGATCATTATAGTTTACATATTCTTACTGCGTTGAACTCTGAGGTTATATTTCACTATGCAATTGATTTTCCAAGTCAATAACAGCTATTTTTAAATAGATTTTTGTTTATGTTTCTATAGCCTCATAAGGTAAAGGTGGAAACATGTAAATTATAATCACAGCTAGTTAAAAATGCTTATTTGACTATTGCTTACGAAGAACCTAATAAGTTTTGCTAATAAATAACAAGAACATTGTTTTGTGTTAAGAAATAATCTCTTCTAAAAATCTTACAAACAAACAAAGTACCAGAAAATCCTATACAGGTGTTAATTTGATTACGTTACTCCCTACCGGCGGTGAATCCACAAAGTAAGGGGGTCACCACACTTGTCAACGCGAATTCGGCTTGAGCCGGGCAGAAACAGCGTTATGTTCAAGTAATTAGTGCGAAAAAGTCGTTACGCGTTGCCCTTGTATCGCCGACGCGAAACGCACAACATTGTCGCTCTTTTACACGGACAGAAAACTTTCTAACCGGTTTTATATGATTGTGTATCGATAAGTGTGGTGAAACAGCGTAACGAATCAACAGTTTCATATTCTGTGGCTCTAGTGAAAAGGGGTACAATTAAAAAAACCCAACTTTACAATGAGACGCGAAAAACTGTTAAAGCTTAACATGATATTAAGCGTTAAGTGTTTTTCGTGTTTCCTTATAAAGTTAGCTTTTTTTACTTGTACCCCTTTTCACTAGAGCCACAAAGTATTTGGTTCGTGTGGGTATGACCGTTTTGCATTTATTTCTTTATTACTTTAAACAAAGAGTTTTGACATTATAGTATATTTTTAAATGTGGCCCACCGTACTTGATATTTCTTGACACATACAAAAATTACTCCCCTTATTTCGCTCTCTATGAGTATGTTAGCAAATAAATTTGTTTTATATCCCATGTTCGTTGCTTCAATGGAATAGCAACAAGTTGTAAGTAAAAATGATATGCATGTTTCTTCTATAGCGATTTGCTTATTTCATGCTTGTTGACATGTCTATAAACCGACCAAAAACCCATTGGAAGTATTCTCTCTTTTATTTAAGGGCGACAAGGTATTCTACGTCAATATTAACTTTTGATGTACAGATACAATATTGGCCTTAACATTTTGTTGTTAAAAGTAAATATTGATTTAACAAATTAGTTATTGAAAATTCCACATGTCGAATGACTTAACTTGTGTGCCTTTATTTGAAAAGCGATATGAAATACTGAATTAATTCAAAAGTTGTCTAGACAATATGTACATGGTATGTATGAAGTTGGTGCCAAAACAAAAGAGCTTAAGCTTCGCAACAAACTTTACAAGTTACTTGATATGTATAATGAATACGAGTTCTTGGGTTTTCGCGATTGTTACACATAGGAAACGAAACTACTTTTTTCGTATCTATATCACATATATTTCCTTTTTTTTTTTTTTTCAAACAAACTAAAGGCTAACTGAGACAGAGTCTCTGTCTGAGTCAGCCGCGACCGAGGGATCGGTAAAGGGCCCGATTAGTTTGTTTCAAAAAACAGATATACGCTATTTAGTGTTCTTTTAAATAGTTTCATTTCCTTATTTAAATACGCGTGTATATAACCCTGGGAACTTTTGATTTATATTTTATTAAGAAAATTTGAGAAAAACATTTTGTTTTTTTACCAATTTTCAAAAATCGTCACAAAAAAGTTGTTTGAAAACCAAAATAAGCTACTTGAGTCAAATTCCTAGAAATCGCGTGTTTAAAAAAAATTTACTTGTCAACTTGCAAATGAAAGCTTACTGCCAAACTAAGCGTGTGCATTTAAAAAATCGTTTCTAAGAAGAACGAAAGCTTAGCGTTCCTTTTTAACCATAATGATTCTTTTGGGGACTAATATCGAATATTCTAAAATTGACTACTGTAGTTTCGCATCTTAATTAATCCTTATGAGAAACGTAAGAAATGTCGAATATTTACTTAATGATACTAAGTTATTCCTGTAAGAATTCGTTATTGTAATGGTGTTAGGTTGTAAGTAACATTACAATACTGAAAAGAATTCGCCCCGAGAAATAGTGCGCAGCTTGATAATTTGCATCCCTAATTGCTTCAAATCCCGCATTACGTTCGTAAACCTTTATATACACCAATATACAAAATTATCTTTTAAAAAAATGCGCTAAGTTTGGCAAGTTTTTACTCAAATAAAATACAAGTGATCTTGAAGATTTAGTTAAATTGTCAAGTAGATAATCTTTAAAGCAAACATTTATATTTTAACGGTTAAGTGAAGTTTCAATATCGGCACTCAAAAGGAAACATGAGTACGTACTTCACTTGAGAACAGAACGCACATTCAGAATAATAAGGCACTAATAAAAGCACTATAGAAAAAATCCAGTACGTCATATAAAGATGTACAATAATGTCTAAAGTAGTCGAGACTGAACACAAAAATTCGTTTTTAAACTTTGATACTTAATATTTTTCCCTATTATTCATGTGAACATAAAATTGGTTAAAAATGTTTATTTGCTTCATACTCGACTGCCGTAATAAACAAGGTTACGTTCTGGCAAAGTCCTTTCTGCAAATCATGTGTAGATATATTTTCTTTAAACAATAATTCTTTTATTATTTTAGACAATAAGAGCCAAATCACTTCGCACTGAGAGTATACCTATCAATTTGCACAAAGTGCTATTTTGTGTTTTGCAGCGGTAGATTGCGTAAGGCAATTTGAGTTCCTGTACAAAGGAAATGTCCTCCTATACTTCATTTTTTTAGCATTAGACAGAAGGAAATTTTGGGTCTTTAATCAGGCGCCATTTCAAGCAGTCATTTTGCAAGCAAAGCAATTTAATAAATACCGTATAATAACAATCAAAATTCTCAAAACATATTTGCTACCTTGATGTAATTATTAAAAAAATTTACACGTAATAATCACTAAAATAATTCTTATAAATAAATAAAGTAAAAATTAAAAATAAATAAATAAAATTAAAATAATTATTTTTCTATTTACATAATCTATTTCAAAGACTTGCACTATAAAAAAATTAAAGAAACGTAGGCTCTGAACATTAAACGGAAACTTTTATAAAATAATAACATATTATTATCATGTCATTTATAACTATAATTTATCATCAATTCTCCCGATGATTCTCTTTACTGTAATTTCAACAAGGTTTGTTGTCACTACTTCTATGTTCACAGTTTCTCTAATTCTAAAAAAACGAAGTATAGTTGGTACAAATCACGAAACAAAACACAAATACTCCTTTAGACAATAAATGTGCAACGAAAATCTTCTTATATATATTGCCAGATTGTAATCAATATTATAAAGTGTAAAGTAAAACCCGTGTAACGTTGGTGGATGTTGACCAAGGACTGGGCGCAGCTGGTGCAGACCCTCGTGGAGTCGGGCTGGGCCAACACCGTCCAAATCGTGGAAAGTGTACGACACCTCACACACACCTTGTTACCGCCTGGTTTTGGTGTATGCTGTACAACCTCCGTTCTAAATCTTTTATTTAGATAAATATCCTATGTGACATTAATAAGTACATTGTTTAACTTCGGTTACTAAAATTAGTAGCAGTAGAGCTCCGTGTGAAAGAGTTCGTTCAGGGAAATATTGCCACCTTACCTATTTCTGCCGCCAAGTAGTAATGTGAGCTTTAAAGTGTTTCGGTTTTGAAGGGTGCCCAATAATTTGAGGCTCATGGGATTTGTCAACTCATGTCTCAGGGTGAGAGCGCAGTGGCCGAATCCTTATATCTTTATCATTTAAAGCATTCCTTGCACTGGCACTGCAACTTTTATGGACTAACGTGTCGCTTACCATCAGGCGCACAACTTTTCCCGTCATTTGATATCATAAGAAAAATAACAACAACAAAATAAAAATTTTGCTTTAAAGAAACAAAGTGAATGTAATAACTTGATAGTTTATATTACACGACCGAAGAAATACAATTCATACTTCATACTTAACTCAATATAAAACATGATATTATTGTGTCTCCTACATAAAAGGACACTACTATCAAGAACATTGGAATCCAGTTAAACGAGTCAGTGTTATGATCCGCTATCTCCAATATCCCCATTTCTAATAAAATGTTGTTACATGTTTATTAATTAACGGGATACAATAGTTAGTTGCCTATTTAAGAAATACAAATACAGGTTTCTAAACCTGTAGCCAATAAGAATATTTTTTTCATGTTTTCGAATTGTAATTAATACAGCATATATCAATACTCAGCGTATAGATTTAGTTAAATTAGCTCGACTAGGTTTATTTTAAGCCTGACTTTGAAATTGTTCTAGAAAATGAACATAATACGTTCGTTCATTTTCTTTTAAGAGTCGTGAACATGATCAAAAAATATTTGCTCTTTTTTTTTTCGTATAAACGTCTAGCTTTTCTGATCAAGTTTCCGATTCTTTTTGGCGTTATTGTTTTTTGGTATAGCTTAAATTTCTATTATCAAACAAAATACTCATAGGCATGTGTACCATTTAAATTGCCTTGCAAAGTATTAAAAATTACTATTTAGGCGCGCTAGTGGATGTGAATACATGTTTCCAAGCTCTTCCTAAAATGGCGCTTTTAAACCGACCATTAGAAAGATCTGACTGCACCTTAGTTCCATTTAAAACAGATCTTAGGAGCTTGAGCTTGCAAACACGTATTTGGATGATACAGCGAAAAATTTGATTGCCTGAACTTTTCAGAATAGATATGACAAGCACTTAAATCTATATTCTTTCCACATTATTGTTATCAGATTAGATAGCATGTAGAAAATGTTTAGTACACATTCACAATAGCATGTGCCTTGTGAGAATTTTATTATTTTGATGTATTATTTTTGTTGACTAACTTTTGGCTGGTCGTATCTTTTTTGCGCTCTTTAATAATAGCTCTAGAATAATGCCCCTGTAATACTAAAATCCAAATCGACTGCATAGATTTAACTGGAATCTGTGAAATTTTCATGTAACTTTAAGTCCAGCCGTGAGTTTTCAATAAAAATTATCATTGTAAGCCTTATTACGTTATTTATTTTTATTCTTAAATTTGGAAATAAAGATACACCTTGATGGTTCATTCATGTAAAACAATACATTTTTAAGTCGTTTCCAGTGAAAGCTTTTCCATAATTTTTAATATCTACTTAAATTTGTTAATGTTATACACGTATTACATATTTAAGTTATCCGCTTGAGTTTTTACTAAAGTTTTTAGTGCTTAGTATCCCTATTTATTTTCAGCCTAGGTACAGATTGGTAGATTAGTAAATTGTCATGTATTTTTCCAGGGTTTGCTGCATTTCTCGGTGTTTTTTCTCGCTTTACGCAAAAGTGTTTTGTTTATAGGAATGAATTATAATTGTTTTTTTATGTCCGCAGTTGGATCAACCCCCTTCAAACTACAATACGTCGTATATGAACCACAATTCACCACACTCGCCTCAGACAACGAGTTCAGCGCACACCTACCCTCAGGTGAATTTACATAGATGACTAAAAACACATTTTACTAATCATTTGACAGCTTCCGTGAGCGAACTGTTACCATGCCAGACCGCCATGCAGAGGTCCCAAGTTAGATTCCCGGACCGGGAGAAATATTTGTATGGCCCACATTTATTTCTCTCGTGAGTTTGGGTGTACTTGGGGGTACTTGGTGTAACGGGCTGGTGTCCGCAACTCGACGTCAAGGCGCCTATTTTGCGTGTGGTGGGTGCAGGGTCCTACTCGTGCCACCCAAGCTCCTCCAGGAATCTCAGGAGCCTCCTCGGTTTGCTGAAGACTTCGGGGAGCGACCTTGGCACTCCAAGGTACTTTGCCCTGTAGTTGGCCACGCCGGAGCACTGTAGTAGGATGTGCGCAGCCGTTTCCTCCCCCTCCATGCACGCTCTGCATAGAGGGCTGTCTGTGATACCTAAATTGAAAAGGTGTTTATTGTATGGACCATGACCCGTTAGGGCGGCAGTTAGAGTGCGAAGCTCTTGCCTTTTGAGTTTAATAAATATGCGAGATAGACTGGCATTGAGCGTTGGGAGTGCTTCCCTCGCCTGTCGACAGACCGTAAGGGTCGTCCATGCATTATTATGTGACGATTTTGTACCTTTGTGTATAGTTGTTCTGAACCATTGGTAGGGGAGGGACACTATGGGTTCTGGTCCTACAGGGTCCATCTCCGACCCTTTTCTGGCTAGTTCATCTGCCGCATCATTGCCACGTAAGCCGCTGTGTCCTTCCACTCAACTGCAAGTCCACTGCAGGGCTACGTGGTTCTGTATACATACCTTCATGAGTGCTTGATGGCATTCATAAGCCCTGAGTTTATGTCATAGCTATTCAGTGCTTGTAGTACTGACATACTATCGGAGAGTATTCGAATGGAGTGGTTCTTAACTCTTCTCGCTATGATTGCTTCTACCGCCAGCTTGATGCCCATGCATTCAGCCTGGAATACTGTGTTGTGGTCACCAAGTGGTGTTGATATCCTGATATTGAGTACCTGTTCCTGAATTCGTTTTAGATCCGTCAGTGAAGACGCGAACCTCTCTGGGGTTCAGTCCTTCATTGGGCTCTTCAAACAATTGCATCTTGTATTTTTTGTCGAAGGTGTATTGTTTTGGGATCCTATCCACAGCCGCCTCCAGTAGCGTTTCCTCATTGACAGTCTTATAGAGGATTTCTGTGTGTGGGGTCCTCATGTGCTTCCAAAGGCCGGCTCTATTTAGACGCACTGCTGTTGACGCCGCTTCCTGTATGATGAACAGTGAGAGGGGTCGCAGGTCCAGCATCGCTTCGAGGGCCGCAGTTAGTGTTGTCCTCATGCAGCCGGTCGTCGCCACGCAAGCAAGTCTTTGGAATTTGTCCAGCTTGTCGGTCGCGGTTGTCAGCTTGGTTCGTAGCCACCATATTATGGCGCCGTAACTGATCATGGGTCTTATCACCGCTGTGTAAAGCCATAGTGTTATCTTGGGTGAAAGTCCCCATTGTTTACCCACCATTCTATGGCATTGCCAGAAGGTGATAGTGGCTTTTTGAATTTTGTTGTGCAGATGCTTGTTCCAGTTCAACTTGTTGTCTTGTATTGGCCCCAGGTACTTGACTTCGGTTGATAACTTTAGTTCTGTACTGAAGAGTTTGGGTAGTAGGTAGTTACCCAGTAGTCTTTTGTTTGTAAACATTACTAGTTCCGTCTTTGTCGGATTTACCGATAGTTCGTATGCCCTGCACCATCTTTCCACAATCCGGAGTGCAGCTTGTGTTATGTCGCAGAGTGTATTGGCATAATTTCCTGTTACCAGTATAGCTATGTCATCAGCATATCCTACTGTATAGAAATGTTCTATGTTTAGTTTGATGATGAGGTCATTTACGACCATGTTCCACAGCAGCGGCGACAGTACCCTCCTTGAGGGCACCCCTTCGCTACTATGGCCCATGGGGTCTCATTTGCTGTTGTTTTTATAGTTCTTTCTTTTAGCATGTTGCTAATCCAGCTGATCAGCACTTCATCCACTTCGTGTCTTCTCAGTCCTGATTGTATGCTGGAGAAGTTGATTTTATCGAAGGCTCCTTCATTATCTATAAAGGTGCCTAGGTAAATTGCTTTGTTTTTGAGGGCCACTTCTATCTTGCCCACAACGGCATGTTGGGCCGACTCAGTGGATTTGTCTTGGCTGTATGCATGTTGGTTTCCGTGTAATGGTATGTTCTTAAGCGCACTATCCCTCAGTTCTCTGTCACATAGCCTTTCTAATGTTTTCAAAAAGAACGAGGTGAAGCTGATTTGTCTGAAGGACTTCGCGTCAGTGTAGTCGTTTTTTCCTGGTTTCGGTATAAGTATGACTTTTACCTCTCGCCAGCTGTGGGGCACATAGGGGAATGCTAGACAGGCTCGAAAGACCAGTGTGTCCCCGCCCCATTGTAGGAGTGCGGGGAATACTCCATCTTGGCCCGGAGCTTTGTACGGTTCAAAGGTGTTTACTGCCCATTTTGTCTTTTCGTATGTTACTACTTGTTCAGCGTATCGCCAGTTATGGATCGATGTATTATAGTTCATTTCTTCGCACCTGTCGTCTTGAACGAACCTACATCCTGGGAAATGTGTTTCCAGTAGGGTTCTCTCCGTTTCCGCAGGGGAAGTTATGTATGTGTTGTCTATTTTGCGTATTGAACCTAACTCAGTTGAATTTGAGTTGCCTAGGATTTTCCTTATTCTGTTCGCTTGTGCACAAGACGTAATGTTCCCGCAGTAGCCTCGCCATGACGCGATGCTCCTGAACCGTATGCACTTTTTTAGTTTGGATTTGGCCGTCTTGTAGTTTTCCCAGTCCTCATCCGCGCACGATCGGTTTTTCGGGGATTCCGTTTCGGTTGTTGTTCTTTGATGGCTGTTTCTAAGCTAAATCTTATCCATCTGTGGTCCGAGAAGGATGCTTCTTCGGACACGTGCCAGTCTTGGACAAGATTTACTGCTCCTTCTGATGCTAGGGTTAGGTCTATAATCGTCCTGCATCTGTTATTTACGAAGGTTGGTACAGTACCTTTATTAAGGATTTGAAGGTTAGTTGTGAATAAGTATTCTGTTAGGTTCTTACCTCTGTCATTTGCGAGTTCCATGCCCGACAACGGATGGTGGGCATTGGAGTCAGTAGCCACGACGATATGCTGGCCGTTCTGCTCGTAGTACTTGATTAGCCGTTCCATTTCCTGCGGTGGTGGTACATCAGACTCCGCCATATAGACAGAGGCGAGCACCACTTCAGGTAGGCCTGTGGCCGTGTCAGCTAAAAGCTTGACGGCACACAGGTCTCTGGAACAGAATTCTGTTAGTGGCTGTACATGTAAATTATTAGAGTAGTAGATGCAATATAGATTTTAAGACTTTCGTGGTTATTCACTATTATTATATTCACGGGTTGAGTCAACCCGTGACCATGGAGCCTGCAACCGTTCCGAAATATCGGGAAAATAAAAAGAAGTCATACCGTGGTAAGAAATCTGATACTAGTGATAATCATTTAGTAGATGCAAGTTCGTGGTTTATCTGAGTTATTGGTGGATAATAGCTTACCTCTCAGATGTGAGAGTCCATTTATTTGGCCGCAGGCACTGATCCACGTTTCCTGGATCAGCGCCACGGCTGTGTTGTTTACCTCCAACCATTTCCGGAGCTGAACCGTTGCGGCCTGGCTGTGGTGGAGGTTGCTCTGGATGACTTGCAGTTTATTGAGCGAGGGGGATACCGCCATCACCAGACAGCAGCTCCACGTCCTCGTCATCGCTCAATCGGATGTCTCCCATCGCCAACACACACTCGTCGTCGCTAATGGACACCGCCGGGCATTCGTCGGTGTCCACAGGGTCGGGGGTCGAGGAGGGCCCTTTTCCTTCCCTGGTGATACCAGAGGAGGTAGAGGGCTCCGGGGAAACATCCATTTGTCCAGTGTCCTGTGTTGTTGTAGACATATTTTCTGGAGGCGCGTCAGTGTAGAGGCCCCTTTTCGACCTGAATCTCAGGTAGACCGTGCCCAGCTGAAATGTGAAGCGCCGGCCATGCCTCAGGACAGTGGGGACCAGATCTTCAGGGAGGCTCACTACCACGAAGATATGCCCACGTTGCTGATTCAGCTTGTGGACAAGCCAACGGTGAGCCTCCGCCCACTTGTTTGGCCACTTGAGGATGCGACCGATTCGGCGCGCATCCTCCCATTTACCGGGGATTTAGAAGTCCACCAAGAAGACCACCCTCCGGGGAGCCTCCGCCCCATTTTTCAATGAGAGGGGCTCCCCAGACGGCAGCCTGATGGTGCTGACGGCGTCCTCTAGCCACTGGAAAGTGACCTTGTCGCCGTAGACGGGTTTTCCCCGAAACTGTGGGCCGACGTCATCCTCCCCGCTCGGGCTCAACCCCCCAGTATTCCTTCATCCCTGCGTACGGCGCTCAACTGCGTAGGCATGAACGCAGGAGGGTGTAGGTTAAGACCGCCCACCACTTGCCATGATCCACCCTCATAAATGCATGGCCGGGCCGTGTTGATCGCGCCCTCACTGATAAGACTCAGACTGAAGTCGAGAGTTGTCAGTGTTGGCCCCAAGGTGTACCGACTACATCCTTGGGCATTCTGTGACAACATGTCATCACAGACTGCTCAAGAACTTCGCACGCGTGAAGGTGGAACAACTAACACACCCCGAGTTTGGGTGTAATTTGTGGTTGTCTATGTACGTAACCATGGCACCCACGACACAGGGTTTCCCTAGTGCGGGGCTACATTGAGTGTGTGCGTTATTCAAAAAAAAAATAATAATATTAATAATTTATTGATATTAGCTACAGCTCTCTCTCGGAATTGCATCTAGTCATATACCGTTAGCATAAATACCGCACGTACGTAAAGCAACTGCATTTACAAGAGAATTATTATTTTCCATTAAATGTACTGTTTCACTAAAGATGTAAAATTAAAAATAAATCTTTGTTAAAGTAATCTTACATGCATCTGCGTCTTATACAGTTAATAAATTCAGTTTATCGATACTGTTATAAGTAATTTATTGATTAAGATATAAAAATGGCGCAAATAAACCCATGAGGGTTGTAGTATTTCATGGCAGTCTGTTACGTTTCGCAAGTATTACGTAGACACCATAAATGAAACACAAATATGACACTATATGGCTCATTATTAAACAAGGCATCTATACGGTAATTGTAAAGGCTGAGAGAAGAAATAGATTTCTCACAGATGGCGCTACGGCAAAAAAGTCGTTAAAAACCAAAAACAAAGATCTGCAACAAACACGTAGAAAAATTTGTAAGGTCCGCTATTTGGTTCCATGGCTTAGTTGGCATAGCGTCTGGCACGGTTTGCTGGAAGACGTTGGTTCGAATCCATCGATCGAAGAAATTTTTTCTCAGTGTTCGATCTTTGTATTAATAATTATAACAAACTAGTGGAGTAATTTCATAAAAATAGTTGAATATCATAGTAGTTACACCATCGTAACTTTCAATAAACTTAATAATTTGATGTATTTTCTTGACTTGGGCAAAGTTTTGTAAATGTGAAAAACATGCGTAGCTCGCCATCTTTGCTTAGTCAAAGTTTTTAGTAGCAGTAGAGCTTGTGAAAGAGTTCATCCAAGGTAGTGCAACCACCTTACCTATTTCTACCTATACCTATGTCATGTAAGTTCAACTCGTGATAAAAGAGCGTCAAATATTCTTGAATTTCACAGTCACCACACCATCAAGCATCAAGCACAATGAGCAGTATGACTAGTATGAACAACACGACCAGCAGCGGATTCGAGCCGCGGCAACGCCCAAGAGATCCTGTGCCCGGTGGTGGCGCATTTCCCACGCTACAACCACTCGCCTCACCTTCCGCGCCGCAGACGCCTGCTACGCCCGCCTCCATACCCGATATCATACTCACAGGTATGAACTGAACATTCAACATCTGTACATATAAAGCACTACTAATAATCATAGACCTCGCTAAATTAATAATAGAAATAAAAAAAACAGCAAAACATCTAATTACAAAAGAAACGTTATCGCATTTCATCGGTAATTAAATATTAAATTTATGAATTTAATGATTGACGAATGAATTTAACACACACACAAACACACGCAAACACACACACACACACACACACACACAAAACACACACACACACACGCACATGTACACATGAGCATGCGCACACACATCGTACACGCACAATAAAGCATCCTGCGAACCAACTAAACACAGTTATTATTAATGTATAATTTGTTACTTGTATCTATAAATTCTGTTATAAGTTTACTTGCATATAATGGAATATCTCATTACACTAGTTATCCGGAGTTGACCGTTAATAGCTGCGATACAGTCGTAGTTATTATCGAACATAATCGTATCATGTCTATATTGTTATTGTTCTAGATATTCATTTTATTATTATTATTATTTCATCTCTATTTCTGGTTATATAGTCGATGATTTTGCATAACCGCCTTCTTTGGTAGGTGAGTTGAAATCACAGTACAGCTGCAAACTTGTACACACACACGATCGCTAAACTACTCCAAAATTCCATAGTAGTTCTCCTGGACAAATGGTAACCACATGGCACTAGGCTCTGCTGAAAACAGTATATTAATAAGATTATTCGAAATTAATAGGGTTCAGGTACTTGAACATAACGGTGGTTTTAACATCAGCAACCAGTGTTTATGTTATATATTATGGGTAATTCTTACAAAATCTCGAAGTTCTTGTCCTTTTGGTTCATAAATTAATGTTGCAAAAGAACATACAATATTGATTAGTCTGATTTAAATAAAATAACAATAATATAACAATGTCCCCAAAATCATTCCCTCATTATGTCCCAAGTTCCATAATCAAACATGTTCCGTGCTTTAAATCAACATATTTAACAAAAATAACCGTTAAATTTGATCATTTTGATCATTTGATCAAATAAAATATGTTTTTGCAAAATTAAAGCTATCCTGTGGTAAAAACACGAAAAATAAATTTCAAAAATCCATTATTATTCATGTCCCAACCAAAAAAATCATTCCCTCACACTTTTACCTTCACTCGATTTGTGAACACAGTTTTAATATTTGGTAAGTGCATTTTGTAAGTTTTTGGAAACTGACAAAATTCAACTTATGTGTGTAAAAAGTTTCTACTATGAAAAGATTTAACTTAAAATTCTAAAAATTACATTTTTGAAAGTTATTCCCTCATATCATATAAAAAGAAGTTAAGCATTTGATTTTGTTTATTAATTATTCATTCGGACGAGTTATTGGTAGCAGTAAGCTTACATAAAATATTAAGTCTAAAAGTAAGTTTACATCGCTATTTTTCTTGGTTTATTTTGATTTCGTCATTCCCTCACCATCATTCCCTCACGCTCAAACGTTCTGACTGCCATATACATTTTCTTAAAAGTCATTTATTTTGAGGACCACTATGTCAACAAAAACTATTTATATAAGTACTATGAAATTGACTAAAAATAAATACAAATTGTTCCTAAAAATTTTAATAAAAATCGAAAGCACGAATTACGAAATTTCATGAAAACTATATATACATACTTCGGGTACTGTAGGAACGAGACTGACGGCAGTCTATTACGTGGCAAATAACCACACTAATCGCCTGGTCTCAAATTAGAAAACTACTATTGATACACACAGGCCATGACCAATTTAGAAAAAAATATTACCCTATTCTCCTACCGGGAATCGAACTCCTATATATAATATCCTATCGACTGATATTAGAGAGAGTTACAAGAATTGGAGAGGATGTGGGTTATATTTGTCAGTACCTTACGGAGCAATAAACATGTTTGACGTAACTCCACTTATGCCATTCTTTCATGAGGGGAGCGATATAATAATCATTTAAAGATACGATCAGCTTAAGTAAGCTTAAGGGCGCGTTCCCACTATGTCGTCACGTTTTATTATCGTTGGACGACTTTCGGGTCTAGCCTGTTCCCATATCACGACTATCTGTCGTGGACGATTTTTTATCGTTGAACGACTGTCGTGACTAGCTGTTCCCACTAGATCGTGACGACAATTTATCGTTTCACGACAGCCTCCTTGTCGTTTGCACGACAGAATCGTTTGATGCACTGCAGTTGCTTGTATGTTCTTTTGGAAGCCGCTAGTGTGTGTTCGCTCGATATGGATGAAGACGAAATTTTAATAATATATTACTTTATAAAAATGCGGAAGAGGAAGCAAACAAAGAAAAGAAAATATAACGTGACGTATAAAATAAAACGTGACGACAATAGGAGCTGCGACAATCTGTCGTCACGTTTTTATCGTGACTTTTTTTATCGTCTGACGACTGTCGTTCTAGCTCTTCTCACAGTGACGACAGTTTGTCGTTGTAACGATAAAAAATCGTGAACGACAGTTAATCGTGTCGTGCTATATGTGAACAACTTCATTTAAATATACAAGCCACGACACTGTAAACTGCACGACAATCTGTCGTCACGACATAGTGGGAACGCGCCCTAAGTTTTTAAGTAAAAATGAAGTTTTTATTTCATAATTAATAGTATGAAATAAGTTTATGAGTAGTAGACTGTTAGACCTCTTCCTGTATTAATCAAATTATAACACGAAAATAATCACTTGTTGCAGATTATTCGGGAGAACTAGACAGAGAACTAGGCATATTCGGTGGCGAGGAAGTAAGTCAATTGCGAGCCGGTCTAGACCTCGACGACCTCACACTACTGGAAGAACCGAGCGCATTATTACCAGACTCGTCTGTCGAACATGAATTCCGATTGGACCGCTTGTAGTACCGTGTCACGCGATTCGCCCTGTCCCGCTCTAATGACCAGGTATTCTGTCCAATCGCGCTCAGTGGGAGCTACATTAAAAACGTAGCTATAGCTTGACTTTCAGTAAATCAGCATTCTGTTGGACCGCAGGCCACGAGGAATGCTCTGTTGACAAAATTAGTTCTTCTAGTGATCACTAGGAGAGCTTTACTTACAAAAAAGTCGCTAGTTATCGACTAAATTATTCACACTGTACAAACAAACTCGTGTGCTCAAGAGAGTTGTTTTCCCACGTTCCGAATACCATGGAAAAGCCGCGTCGGAAGTGATTAAGCTATAATCTGTGGTTAACATAATACGCTATAATCTATTGTTAAAATAGTGATCTCTATTGAATATTTTCTATACATTGACAGTGTTCTTTTAAGAGTGACAGATAGCACTCAATGTTTCTTATCCCTGAAAATATTTTTCGTCAAAACAAATGGCCCACTATGATATGTTTTTAAGTAATGTCTCGGTAATGTGGCTTGACAAAGGCGCAATTACAATTGCACTTTTGTCAAGCAACTATTGATTATTTCAATTTCTTATTTACTAATTGTTAAAAGACATAATTTGACGAAACTAAATATTGTCAAGATTGTACTTTGAAAATGTAAACGTTGTATTGGCGCGATTGGATCACCTGGGTTCTGGCTCTTTATCCCACACTTATCCATCCAAGGAAAGTGTCTCTGCTAATTGGTCAATATATTTCACCAATCTGCTTTATATATCAACCAGTCGCGACGCAACACGTGATTCTCGCAGTAAACTTATAAAAATTTAAAGCCACGATCAACTGTCGGGAGTCACAATCTGCTTTACTGACTGCTGGTGTTGTCTAAACATTGATGGTTTTTAATGATTAAAAAAACTGATTTTGTAATAAAACCAACATTCGATTTGTTTTATACGTATCAATTTCATACAACACTAGTTTTATTGCATGACCTTACCAATGCTTGGTTTAGATTTATCAAAACAATGTGTTAGAATTTAAGCCGAACATGTGTAAGACTCATGTTAAGTCAGAACTTTGAAAAATATTATCCGTGGCGCCGTTATCCGATTCGCATTCCTACTGTATGATTCCCTATTCGAAATGTTGTAAGGCAAAACTGTCTTTTATTATTTTTCTATGTGAGATTCGTGTTAGGTTGAATATTAGTTACTTTTTATTTTATAATAAATTGGATATTTCACTTTGAATACTGTACAATAATGGTCCAATAGCGGAGATCTGGTATCATTCGCATCACAGTCTATCTAGAGTTAACCTTGTGTTGTAAACTAAAAAAGTAATGTTTTTTTATTTAAAAACAAGCTATAAGCATATTTAATTATTAAAGTATGAAATTATTTAGTCTAATACGAATCGTGTGAAAGCGTGAATAAAGCCGAGTGCGCGAGTCGCGACGCAAGACTCCCTATACTTCATGACAATTTCTATCATTTCAAGTCTGAGTTAGTGAACGTAGGACTCGGTGTAGCATGTAGTTGTGTAAGTACGGCTAGAAGCTAGGTGCAACAGACGGCCCTAACATTCCCACCTGTGGCCGAGTGTCGAGTGGTCAGACACGCACCTACAAATGGTAGGCTAACTGTCAAGAGTGCAAGTGTTCATTGTGGTTTTAAAAAGTTTTACTCATGTTTCTAATTCGGAGGGATAGGTACGTTATAGATATAGATTTTTTAAACGATAATCGATCAATTTATCGACGATTGTACAGAATGAAGTGATTATTTTTAATAAGTATTGTGAATATTTACTCGAATATCATTAGGGAATTTAATTCGGATTTAATGGAGACATTTTCTTTAATAAATTCTACTTGGGACCTGTGTGGTCGTTTCTTTATATATAAATAAAACTTGAAAGTGTTCACTTTTATTGAAATTGCATTTAAACCGCTAATGTTGCATGCTAAGATAACAGCGCGCCTCTGTTCGTTATAATAAGCACTCGGTGTTTCTCTTTGTCGTTTTTCAATATCTCATTCAGCGATTGCTCAAGCGTTGACTGAATATCATCTATCCGAACGAAATATGTACGACTAGCCATTTGTCTTAGCTTTAATCCCTTGACGTTCATATAATTCGCACGAGCTTCTCACATGTTATTTAGCATGACATTATGCCCCAATTCCTGTATATTGTAATTTTTTAGAATAACCGTTTTAGATCGTTGTACATAAGAAAGAAGTTGTTATTGGAGTTTTAATAAGCTTTTGTCGCAAACATATCTGTGTATGTACGTACGACGTTGTGTGGTTGCGAGCCGTATTTCTTTCTACAAATCAGTTTATAAAAATATATAATATATATAAAAATGTATTATAATTTTTACTGTATGATGGAACTTTGGAAAAGTAGAGAAATGTCTACAATAATTGAGATTTATCAATCCATCATAGTTCTACATGTGCAATATAATATTTATTTAATGTTATGTATATTTTATGTACCGCAATTAATATAGCATAACTATGGTTTGTACGCTATAAATAATGAAAGTCCTTGGTACAGTGTTTGCGATAAATACTCGATACCGAATCAGCAAAAAAAGTGCATTTTCATGTATTTTACGTCTATCTGAAGTTAAACTTTAAGTAGTTCGTTTTTAAGTTTAAAATAATGTTTAGTTTTTATATTAAAATTTGCACTCGCAATGTTCAATTTATTGTCCCTCTGTTTACGTATTTCGAACTGTTGTTTTCTATTAGAATCTACATTAAAGATGAATTGCATATCAATTGGGTCACAAAGGGCTGTTAGTCTTTTACTTAAGTAAGACATGATAGAAATGTTGATTGTTTTCCGATATTTCTAAACCTTGTCAAATAAAATAAAAATCTATTTCGTCATAAATTTTCGCATACGTTTGCGACTTGTAATAAAAACTTAAGCAGAGACTTACAAAACGAACTTTGACTTCGACTACGCAAAATGGCGACTTAAGCAAACTTTTTGTAGTTACAAAAGGAACTTTACCTGAATTTAAGCCAGACATTACTAAGTCAAACTCAAAGTTAAGTCCGTTTCATAATACGAAAAATTCATTTCATTCACAGTCAATTTTGCTTAGTCCAAGTCAAAGTACGTTTTATAAATCTCTACCGTAGTTTCCTATGTCTATGATCAAAATTAAAAAGTAATAAGAGGGAGTAGGTACAAAAAAATCTTTATAGGGTTATAGTTGTTTAAGTTGTACAATAAAATGTTCAATATTGCGAGTGCAACAATCAGAGTAGGTCGTGTTTCTTTTTTGTTTTGTTTATGTAAATGCTCATTTTATGTTTTAAGAGTCTAGTCAACGTGTTTGTCAGTGTTTTCAAATGAAATAGACGTACTTCTTTTTTCACGTACTCCTCGTAATGTGATTTTTTAATATATTACGTTTTACTGCACCATACAATACCACCGTACATAAATGTAATACGCCGACCTCAAACCTCTCTAAAGGCCTTTTGCAATTTGCAAATGTTACAGCTAGCACTGGAAGCCGCGGAGACTTCTATTAAGACCGCACAGTTTGTCAATACACAATGAACTTGCGGAAATTACATCTAAGAGCTCCATCAAATTAGACACATGTAGAAGCGCTACAGTGGTGCATCTGTGGCAGCCGCACTACTACTAATTTTCATACAGTATTTAGTCTGTACAAACAATAAAAAAATTAGTAGTGGCGCGACTGCAGCGCCACAGTGTCGCCACTGCAGCGCTTTTATAAACGTCTAATTTGAAGGCGCCCTAAAGAAAGAGTCGGGTTTTATTGTTTTAAAATCCGATGTGTAACTAATAGGGGTTGAATGAAATGTTTTTGTTTTACGAATTTAGGTAAATATTGAATAACAATTTTTGTTTTAAATAAAAAGAAACAATTTTCAATATCCGACTCTGGCGTCAATTGATGTTTACGCAGTCTGAACTTAATTTTGAGTTTAGAACTACACATAACGAACCCTGGTTGATAAAATTATAGTACGTGAGGACTGAAAAGTGACCCGACGAATTGGTTGCCATTCCATTCCACAATTTTCGATTGACATGCATTAAATCTTGGTTACGATAGGTTTTTGTGCTATAACAGGGCCTATTGTCACGTGTCTTTTACTATCTATGTGCTGTCAAAAATCATGGTATCATAAAACCTGACAAGTTATATTTCGAACATTAAAAAATATAACACTAATGCCACTATTCTCAAGAGTCCAAATGTTACTTGTCGGCCTTTACAATCATGTGTTTTTTCGTGGATGGATTCGCTTTAGCAATCCGTCGCATTTAACCGACTGCAGGTAGAAAGTAAAAGGGTAATGCTTTTACGCGTTATTTCTGACTGCTCTTAAATTGCATGGCAGGCTTTACTAATACGAAATCGTTTAATTGTCGTTATCCCAAACAAGTGTTAATAATATGTCGTGGTCGGGTTTTGGTATATTTAACGCATCTTTCAACAGTATAACGTATATGACATTATTGTGCACGACCGACATAATTTTTAGAGTATTCTTGTAACTGAATAACAGAAAATGAAATTTCATTTTACCTATAATAGATTATTTGATGCACTGTTACCATGTGCAATAATTTGACAATTCATGAAAATTACATTCACGTGACAGGTTGCATGTTAAGCTTGACCACAAATGCAAGGACGCTATGTATGTATTGGAAATGTATTAATTGTTTTGCAATGCAAAAGTCTTACGTTATTGGTCATTTATGTAAAATTAAGAAAGACAAGCTAAAGCTTGCTCGTTGAAGACAAAGTACAACAACTAATTGTTAAGCAAATCAGATGAGGCGCTGATCGAGTCCATCCCCTTTGAATATTCACCAAAATACCCGCATACGAATTGTAGTGTGGTTTCTGTGCACTGCTCGACAACAACACCAGATCTACTGTTGTCGACCATTGCGATTACTTATACTAACTACACACTTCAAGCAAAATTTCTAAAGACGTGTGAATGTCATTGCTTTGTGAACGGACTACATGCAAAGAAACAACACTTCTTGTAGTCCGAAGTGGAATATGTTAGTACACTTTCTTAAAAGCAACAAGTTCGAAAATTAACATTATGTGCCTACCCCCCCCCCCCCCCCCCAATCTACAAGAACGAGGAGTATGCCTGAGTGAATTTTATATTTTGAGTGTATAAGAAACCGAACCAAAGTGTTGTGTCATATTAAGTATTTGAAGTTGTACTCTGTTTCCGCTGAGCATAACGTACAAAAATGATTATCTGTATTAATTGTTAACGGTTCAAAGTTTACTTTCAAGTTCCCTAAAGTATGTACTGTATGACAGGTATTGTAATTGTATAAATAGTTGTTGTACGATAAATGTGATAAAGGAAAAAAGCACAACATAATTCATAGAGAAGCCTAATCTGATGTTAAGTAAGTTTCTTTTTTCTTAAAGATTTTCATAGTTTTTTCTAAAGTTAGATACATTATGTACATGTTATAATAAGCTAGTATCTGCCAAATGCAGACGTTACGAGGTAAAGTTGGGTTAGATTCGATCGAATCAGGTGCAATACGGTGTTTATATGTTGAAATTAACTATTCGGTGTGGTCGATTATACTTTTACCAATTGTTACTTTTGTTTTTGAATTTATTGAATTTATGCCAAATTATGAAATTGTAAAGTTCTGTTGAGCCCGTGATATATTGGCAATGGACTGTTGGGATCGAGTGATTGAAATATCGTTTATGTCATCCAAAGATTCCTTAATTTTTTGCTCTGAAGTCAATTGAATGTTTCTTTCTATTGCCAGTGTATCAGGCTAAATACGTGTTTATAAAATCTGTTGGAATTTTTACCTTTTGCATTTTGGAGTTAGTGTTACGAATAGAGTAGGATATATAGTGTATGTGCAGTTATGAAGCTTTCAATGCCCTTGGAAGCAACGAGACACCAAATCGTGTGATCGAGTATTTCTACAACTTCTTAAAATATATTTGATCAATTTGTATGACATTTGAATGTAGAAAATAAAATGTTTTTTCTCCAATATGCACAAACTTATTGAAGATTTTGCAGATAAATGTTTCAATGGTTTGTTTTATTTAAACCAAATGTACATAATAAGTGTGATAGAGATGAAACGGTCTCATTTAAAATAAAATTGTTGTAAGTATTTTTGACTTTTTATTTCGAACGGACTATTGCTTTTGCTTAGATAATTGAACATGGTCTTTATTTACTCGTCCATTGTTAAAGATAGTTTACGCTCTCTGATTTTGTATTCTACATTACCAAAAGGTATAAAGTACCTACTTACATCGATACCTATGTATATTACAAAGTATTTTGTGGTACACGGTTCAGTGATTTTATACGCAAGATTATGAAGATGTTTACGTTAATAACCGAGTTCTGAAACCTTTCGCACAACCTATAAAAACTTTTTTTCCTATAAAAACGTCAACATAGATGATAAACATTGCGATTTTGTTCAACGATATCAACAGAGTGAACATTCCGAATGGTAGGTAATAAGTAAAACTTGAAAATGTCTAATTTTCGAATCTTCACGACGCGGACGCTAGTAGCACATCTGCCTTTTTAAGTATCTTAGATAAGATCATTGATATAGTCTAAGGGTCGTATTCTAGAACTCTACTCAATGCTCAAGTGAGGATTTGAGTATGGTTTAAACCACTCGCAATCATACTCAAGTCCGTGCCACTAGAGTTGTATTTCCAGTGCTTGTGTTTCCAGTGCAAGAGTTCTAGAATACGACTCTTAGGGTCGTATTCTAGAACTGTACTCAATACTCAAGTTAGGACTTGAGTATTGCAGTGAGCACTGAAAATCATACTCAAGTCCTTGCCATTAGGGTCGTATTTCCAGTCCTTGAAGTCATACTAAGTCCTGACTTGAGCATTGAGTAGAATTCTGGAATACGACCCTTAGAATAATAGTGCATAGAATGATAGTTTCATATCAGCCGAATTTTCACAAGGCAAAAAAAAATCATGCAGGCGTAAGCAACTTGTATTTACGCTCGTCGGCGCGCACACAAATATTGAAATAATGATGCCATGGAATAACATTTCCCTCAAAAGTGGGGAAATTGTCTCTTGCTTTAGTCATCATTAAGTTAGTAAATACAATTTTTATTTAATTCACATATGAACAAAAACCTAAAAGCCAGTTTGAATGCGACTATCGAATTTGACTTTAGTTCATGAAAATTTGGATATATGTATAAATAGCCTGATATTATCCGTGGATAAAAATATGAAAACTATACGATAACAGTAAAGAACCTGAGCTCGAAAGTTATAGTTATAGACGACTTTGGAGAACTGACGATGACTTTTTTAGCCAGTGTTAGTTCCCTGAAATAAGTTAAAGAACTTTTGAGTCTGGGCAAGACAATTTTTTAAAATGAGTGCTGTATGATGAACAAGAATAATGAGTTTCACATCAAACCAATGAAGGCAAGTACTAAATTATAGTCCGTAAAAATAGCTAATGTTAATTCCCTACAATGTTGTCGCATCGATGTAATAGTTATTTTGAACAGAATAGCAAAATGAGCAGAAAAAATCGTTACTTTGCAACATTTTCGTATCTTGTTGCAACGAAATTAATTTTCTGTAAATAAATTAATTAATGAATATTTATATAAAAGTATAAGTTGAAACGCGCTATTTACTTATGTATTGTGATGTTAGTATCTATTTTATGTTTGTCTCATGTATTTTTACACCCAATTTACCGCACATTTCGTCACTTTTAGCTATAATTCTTGAGCTGTTCGCGGTGCAAGTTGACCTTGAGTACTGACGGCTGCCCGCTCGTGTAAGCCTATTTGGGTCTCTACAATTTGCCTCACTTAGCGTGTGCGGATTAGGTTTCTATGCGTTATTATTCTAAGGATATTGTTATATTGAAATGTTCGTTCTCCTAAAATCGACTGAAGCAATCATGTTATTTAGACACAATTATCGCTAAAAGTAACTTGATCAAAAAATACAGGCATGAAAGAAATCTGTGCCAAAACAGAACAAAAGGCAATCAAAAATCGCGCGAATGTCAAATAGGTGACAATTTTTTTTACGCGACATTGGTGTAATTGTTCGAAATGCGCACTACGATGGTGTTAATATTGTTCTGTTGTGTTATAAGAGCCATAAGTAGACCAGCGAAGATAGAGAATAAGTAAGTACCTATCTATAGAATATTTCTTTCGACCACGACCAACTGAACCTCGGTCTAGTGTCGTGCTCCGTCCGAAACAATAGGTAATACTCGACCAAAGACGATGTCAAATATGAAGCTTCATTCGCATCATGCGTCTTTTAATTTGGTATTACATATTGGACAGTAATTATTTGTTTCGGACAGAGAAGGGCCGCCCACGTACTTATCCTATACCTTTACAGACTTTCTGGTCCACCTCCGTTGTCACTATTCGTCATCTTTCCTTTTAAACTGCTTGCGTACGGCATCCGATTCGTATTCGTTCCGAATCCGAGACTATACCAATTTAGAAAACTTGGACCCATTTCGGATGTCGCTTGTGCTCTAAGTTCGATTCCAATCCGAGAAAATACAAATATCGCTAGTCCAATATATTGGCGACTGGACTTTATAAGTGTAAGTACTATGATGGAAACATCCACAAGGCAGCGCAGCGGAACCAACTGCCAAAATTTTGCTAAACAAATACAGTCAAAAAGTATGCTATAAATCGAATGTAAATTAAAAAAAGAATTACAAAACCGAAGGAGGCTGCGTCATAGCTGGTCGCCAACAACACCTTTACATCGCTGCCTTGTTCGGTTTCATTCATATTCAATATTTCAAATGAAACGTGTTTATCACGTGTTAATCTCACGTGTTAACGTGTTAATCTGCATATAAGGTGTTTCCATCACAGTGCATACACTTGTACAGTCGTCAAGGAGCACTACCGGACGCGTAGCAAAAGCGTGTTTGCAGTGTCGTAAGTGGATGGGCCAGTAATTAAGCCACAGATCGGCGACTTACCTGCCGAGCGACTTGACCATCACGAAATGCCATTTACTCACGTCGGCATAGATTACTTTGGCCCACTGACAATAAGAGTATGTCGACATCAAGAGAAGCGCTACGTTGCCCTTTACACGTTTCTAGTAACGAGAGCTCTACACCTTGAAATGGTTAATCCGCTATCCTCAGACGCTGCGATCATGAGTCTAAGGCGCTTCATTGCCCGCCGCGGGTCCCCGTCTACCATATTTTCGGACAACGGAACTAACTTCGTCGGTGCTACTACGTTCCTTGCATGATGAGTCAGTGGAGGAATACCCCACAAACTATAGTATTGAATGGCGCCCCCACCTGCCTCCCCTTTCATGGGAAAGATTAGTGCGAACAGTGAAAACAGCCCTAAAATCCTCAATGATAAATCCATTAAAGAAGATGAACTGTTGACGCTCTTACTGGAGGCGGAAGTAATAGTCAACTCCAGGCCGCTCACGTACATTTCTTCTTCACCTGATGCACCACACAGCTTTGACGCCCTTTCATTTCATACTCATCGGTCGGCCCATGGACCTGCGCTGCATGGATCTGTCGCGGAGATGTGACTGGCGAAGGGTACTACGTCTTGCTGATCATTTTTGGGCACGCTGGCTGCGTGAATACCTGCCAACTCTTCGACCAAGAGGACCGGGGAACGATACACCAACATTAGGCGAGGGTGGTGTGGTGCTCATCGCTGATGTCACTCTCTCGAGGGTCATAAAAACCTACCGAGGCCCCGACGGAGTGGTCCTCGTAGTGGACGTTCGACTGTTTTTGTTTAGCAAAATTTTGGCAGTTGCTTCCGCTGCGCTGCTTTGTTCGGTTATATTCAATATTTCAAATTAAACGTGTTTTAATCTGCATATAACGTGTTTCCATCATAGTGCATACACTTATACAATCCACTCGCCAATACTCACCCGTACGTATCCTCTTTACAGACTTTTCTGGTCCGCCTCAGGTGTCACTATTTATCAGCTTTCTTTTTAAATTGCTTGCGCACTGTATCCGATTCGTATTCGTTCCGAATCCGAGACTATATCAATCTAAAAAACTCGGACCCACTTCGGATGTCGCTTGTGCACTAGTCCGATTCGAAGTCGAGAAAATACTAATATCGTTTGTGTACCTAGAGATCAAATTGTCCCTATGACATTTCCGACCCACATTTTTTCGGATTCGGAACTGGGGGTCTACTTTCGTTCTCTGTCCGACGTCTGTCCAAAACAATTACTGTCAAATAAATGATACTCGACCAAATTAAAAAACGATTAACTTCATTGCCAAGTAATTGTTCCACACGGATGTCGGATAAAGAACGAGTGTACAGGGCCTGATACGAATCGGACGTAGTACGCAAACACTCGCGGTGATAAAGAAAAAATATATGTTTTAAATTTTTCAGTGATGCCGAAGAAGATTACGAAACTAACAACGAAGGGAAGGATGCTGAACTTAGACGTGAAAATAATGAGTCTCGTGTATGTGACCTATCACCAACAAATTAAACGATTGGAGGAGATACTGCATCCACTGTAGATATTAGACACAATTTTAATTTTAAATCATTTTGGCAGAAACCAACGGCGGATGCGCAAGAATCTGAAGTGGTTGAAAATCAAAGAGATCAGGCAAATGTGAAGCAAGTAGGTGACTTAATGAGATCTGACGTCGAATCACCACAAGCCGTCGAAGAAGAAGGTGGTGAAGACGCCGAAGAAGATCAAGAGGAAACTGAGGATGATCAACCGATGAGACCTAGATATAGTGTAAAGACTTAATTTCATTTATATATTTCAGGGGTACAGTTTACATAGGATACTTAAATATATAATTTACGACAGGCGTGCATCAATGCGCATTTGGTCCGATGCTTCCAACTAATAGCGCGCTCAGCCTCGTCGTCTGGCAGGCAACCGATTCTGTCCATGCCGCCATATTGCGCAGTATTGTTACAAATCGCATGCAAATATTACCAATTAATCATGGTCTATCTTCATTTTTCCATATTTCATGATTTCGATGGGATTTCATTTCTTTTGTATATCACATTTTACATTTTCGAAACATATTTAATTTACACTTATCAGATCCAACGTATCAAAGGTAGATAGATGATGTATTATATGCTCAGTTAGTCATAACGAGGAATCGGAATAGAGACCCCGAAATAGCGCCCCGATGTAGAAATTTAGTCAAACAAGTCTATTCCGAGATATGACACGTTCCCGAAGAATTTTGTAAATCTCCTGCATGAAGGTTTCGTTGTGTTGCTTTTAATGAGTTACAAAAAAATATAAATTTATTTATTCCACTCGGGTGACGTACATAAGGTTTGTGAGTAATCAACTTCCAATAAGTTTTTCTAAAATTGAGCAATATAAAGTACCTACCTAAATTACTCGATATTTTTATTTAATAGAAGTACGTTAGATTTTTGGTCATCAGTACGGTTACAATATTACAAACGGTAGTCTTAGGGGTATACCTATTCCTAACGACAGAAAAATCAGGTCTATTCATAAGTACATAAATCCATAAGTACTGTAAGTTGTACATAATAAATAAATCCATACAAAGGTATTGGAAACTAATGTGCCCAGAGTTGGTTCAAGAAAAGTATGTACCGTTTAGACAAGAACATAGGCAAAATAGGCGCTTTGTCGTCGAGTTGCGGATACCAGCCCGTTGCACCAAGTACCAAGTAGACAAGAGCATGTCCGTGGCCTCAGATACATTTTCCTTTTTTTTTCATTGTAAATTTGCTACCATCTTCACTGAAACGCTGCGTCTTCTGTGTACCGTACATTTCTTTCAAATTTGCAGAGGTGACAGGATTGTCAATGCTCACATTTTTTTAGTTAGTGTATTATTTTTCACTTTTATTTATTTACATTTTCAGGTACCTGGTTTAATTAAAGCTGGAATTCAGAATAAAATAGTCAAGGAAGACCTGAACGATGACACCCTACTCTCAAAACCTTTAAATTCAATCGCCCGTGGGAAACAACGCCATGCTAACAAGTATATGGAAACCAACGATCAGCTAGACATGGATTCACAGCTCTTGACAAACCGAGAAGCCAAATCTGTAAAATCCGACCGAAACGACGAACGCGGAAAAATCCTAACGAATAGAAAGATTTCTGATATCACAAACTCATCTCCTGAAGGTGGTGATTTGTTATTTGATAATAACGAAAATAATGTTGGACCACAAGGAAAAGATAGAAGTGGATATAATAATAATGACCCTGTAGAACCTAGTGAACAAGAACGCTATTTCAAACATTATTACAATAATATGCAAGCTGAACATCGAGGGAATATGCCTGACAAATCCTACGAAAATCAGTATAACGTTAATAGGGACCGACGAGAAATAGATAGCAAATCCAAGGATGGCGACAATGCAATAATAGACACCAATGACGCAAATGAGAACGAGCAGCTTTTAAGCCCATCTACTGAAAATGAAGAGGCAGCAATCAAAAGGCATGTAAAGAAATTATCTTCTAAAGAATTGGAAGAATTATTAGCTTTACTTTCTGACGATAAAAGAGAATTGTTGAAAAAAATTATAAGTGACGATGTAGATGTTACTGTTGACAATATAAATAAGAGAGAAATTACCAAAAAAGCTGGGGCCGCTGCCTCTGATGATAACAGTTTTTTGGAGGGTATACAGGTGGAGGTTAGTAAACTTCAGGAAGGCAGTTCGTCTGAAGATGGTATTGGTTATAGTCAACAAAGCACAGAATCAACACAATATAGTAAACAAACTGAAACAACAGGAGTGACGGAATCTGTGACCAAATATTCCAGCTCAAGTAATAATTTTATGACTCCAGATAATAAAGTGGAGTTAAGAGAACATGTTGATGATCTGAAACAGGATAAATCCAAAAGTGATGCAACTCTTGTAGAATGTAACAAAGATAAAGTCAACATAGATGATCAATCATCAGTAAAAACAGAAATTAAAAGAGAGGCTAAACTTGGTGACTTAAGTGACAATGATATGTCCTTTAACGAAGGCAAACTACTTGACAATAATTTCGAAGATCAAGAGTTATCAAATGAAGAAGGTTATAATATGTGTCCCCAAGACGACGAATTTTCTGAAATAATTGATGATGATTCTCAGTTACATAATACCAACGGAAACTCTATGAAACGAGAAGCTGTAGACCTTTCAGAATCAATGAAATCCTTAGAAGAATCTTTCCCGAATTCCAATGTTTACGATGATACGGATCTTTACGCTGGTACAATGTTGGCACCTTTGGTTAGAGTGAAAAGGCGAAATACGGAGTTAGCTATGAAAAAGAGGGCCGCCGCTCTGTCACCTGAAGCAAATGTAGCTTATTTTCCGTATAGAGCTGAAAATGACGATGAAGATAATGACGAGGGCAATGAATTCGATGATGATGGGTTTTTTGATCGCACTTCAAACTTAGCCAAGAGTAACTTAAAGGCTAAAGTGCAAGAAGAATCACCTGTTGATATTGGTTCGTCGAAGCGCCTCAAACCTAATTCTAAATATGGTAAAAGTAACGATGTGATCCATTCAAAAAATTTGCAAATCGAAAAATTGGAGAGTGATACGATGAGCCTCGGTTCAGATACAGATGGTGTAATTTCTGGCGTAGAAGGAGTCGATGATAATCTAATGTACAACAGTGCTTCCAGAAATAAACGTTCAGAAGAAGAGTCTAAAGCCAATGAACATGTTGATGATACAGAACCAAAATTTAACCGTCTCATTCGCTCCACATTGTTGATGGATGATGAAATACAGACGGCTTCAGAACATCTTGTCGCTGCTGCCGTTGCAAACTACCAAGAAAATGATGCATTTGGCTCTCTACCTAGTAACTACGAAGGAGAACTTACTCGATACAAAAGAATAAGACGTGTCAAACAACCTCCAAATCAAGACGCGTCTTTTGTTGTCTGAATGCTGTTATCTTTTCTGATAGTAACGCTTTCGCATGATTTTTATAACTTCTAAGCATTTAGAGACTTATTGGTATCAACTTAGTTTATGGTTATTTTACATTGTTTTAGAATTGTTTATAAGTTTTAATTTGTGAATGGGTACGTTAATAAATTATGGTCACGTAAAAATTTTCACTGCATTTTCATTGAAGATTACGGCAAAACGGTGTAACTAGCGTTATAAATCATTGTATGATTAAAGCTTGGTCACAGACCACATTCATCCGTGAGCTTGATATTATTGTTTTCGATAAATGAGGCCAGTACATTATAAACATTTTTGTTTCGTTGCATAAATATGATAAACTCATAGATTTAGTATATAGGTACCCTAAATCTATGGATAACGTCGAACTGCTGAACCATGGCTTGCGAGGGATAAACTCTTAATCCAGCGGTAGTGCTTCCCTTTGGAGGTATCTGCCATCCAGCGTCTATTCCATGCCTCGAATAGATATCGCTTCGGTAGGTTTACCAGGTTATGGCTATAGTTCGCATAAGGGTGGATGTACCCGCCCCGTCAGCTTCGTTTGCCAGCCTTTCAGTTTTCTCATTACCCGCATGATTCGGAATCTAGGCAAGAGCGACGGCGTAGGCCTTCGACGAGCATTGGGAGAGGAGATTTCTGGTTTCAAAAATAACAGGCACTTGTTTATGGCTTTGAAAGGGAAACCGCGTTAGCGCCTGTCGAGCGCTGCGTGAATAGCTGAATATTATTGCTTTTGACAGTCTCATTATAAATCACATATTCAATGGCTTTCAGTATGCCAAAGCATTCACCTGTGTAGACTTCGGTCTACACAGGCGAAGACTTTGGGGGTAATTTAACTTTTTGAATGACGCCAACACAAGAGTTGACCGTATGCTTTGAGGCGTCTGTGTAGATGTAGTGCCAATCCGGCCATTCATTATTGATTTTGTTATTGAATTCAGCGATGTGATTGAGGTCGACCTTGCTGATTCTCAGACTATATTCTATACGCGACTTGGTAACGAGGAAGTTGTAATTATATTCATAAAAGAGAAACAAAAACTGCTCTCAATGTTATATGTCCCAGACGCTGAATGTGCGCCGTTCGACAGTTCACAAAACATGGCAACGTTATCAAGGGATCAGTTCCGTCAATAGAAGGACAGGTTCTGAAACAAAATCGTGCATTGAGCCACAGGATGACCGCTTCTTGGTAAGCCGAGCGTTGAGAAATCGCAAAACTTCATGAAAAATCTTGAAGAATTTTGAGATCAGGAGGAGGTTTCTTGCTGCCAATGTTTCTCAGTGAGCATAAAGATGCGAGTCGTGTCCGAGTCATCCGAGCCTCAGACGTGCTGCATATTCATATTCACGTTAGACCGTGCCGGGTGCAAGCCGTGTCCGAGACTCGCACGTGCCCCACGTTCTTAAATTAGACAGAGTCAGAGAGTTCCGCCGTTCTGGACATGCGCAAGCGCGTATGAAATGCTCAGACCGAAATCCCAACCTGAATCCAATAGAGCATACCTAAGACGTTCTGAAGAGATGAATAAAATCAGTGCAGGCAGCATCACAAAACATTAGTGTGCTAAGGAATGTCATCGCCGTGGAGTAGACACTTATCCACATGAAGCCATAAGGAATATCCTCGAAACCCTGTCCAGAAGAATCAACGCAACAGCTTGTAGCGGACATACACGCTGAGATTAAAGAGAGGAGGTCACACTCATCACTAATAAATTGTTATCATTTTCCTTTACATTTTTTAAGGAAAATAATAGTTATTTATGAAACAAGTGCGGAAAGTTAGTCATTATTCACGAGTCACGAGGCTTCTCGGCCCGAGCCAGAGGCGAGAGTCCAAGACTCGAGACAAGTGAAAATGACAAATCCGCACGTGTATCAAACGATGTTTTTAATACATTTGCGAAAAAACTACATTGAAAGTAAAATAAAACAGTATTTAAAAAAAACTCATTTTATTTCTTTGTCTCATAAAAATTCAGAGTACAATGGCAACTGTTGCCAGTATTCAGCCACATTAAAATTACTAATTTAGTGGCGCGGCGCGCAGGGGTCTTGCGTACTTCTCACCTCCGGTCATTGTTAATACTCAATCAGCCATCTTTATGGAAAATATTTTGGTATTTTTAAATGTAACCCGTTATTTTATGAAACACCTATGCAATTTAAACAAATAAGATGTTTGTAAGTAAATATAAGTTTTAATGACGAATGACTTACGTCACAAAGGATTTCATTTTAAATAAATATACAACCTCTTTAGTTCTATGTTTAAGACTTGAAACAACAGTAAATTAAAAAAATGGAAAGTATAAAGCCCTAGTGCGAAAAATCCAACTTTCGGCACGATTTGAAGTACTAAAAATACCACGTTTTTAGCAACTGTATTAAAAAAATATTTTTAAGTTTATAGAATGTCACGATGTTTTACTACCATCTAATTCAATTATTTTTTCTGAAATTACTCCCATAAATTAATATGAACAAATAAATTTCTCACAGAGGCCACTACGGCAAAAAAGTAGTTAAAAACCAAAACCAAAGGTCTGCAACAAGCACATAGAAAACAATCGTAATGTTGCTGGTTCGTTCCTTGGCTTAATTGGCAGAGCATCTGGCACGGATTGCATGAGGGTGCTGGTTCGAATACAGTCAGATCAAATTAATTTTTCTTAATGTTTCGACCTTTGTTTTAATTTTTCTTTTACTTAACTGACATTCATTGACGTAATTTGTTGAAATAATTTGCTGATATTACTTTCCGCATACTCATTCATAAGATTCTGAGGATACTAGTTACTTAAATAATCAAATTAATAATACATACGTGGCTTCGATCTTAGAGTAAGTACGTTATTAAAGCACTTTTTTTTTTTTTTTTTTTTTTTTGTCACAAACATCCAGATCCGCGACAATATAGAACAGATTTTCTTCCAATGAAGATCAATACCCGACCGGGGATCGAACCCGGACCCACAGCGATGGCGACACATTGAAAACCGGTGTGCAAGCCCAGTTTATTTGCTTATGTGCCTGTTTTTTTTTAAATTAGTTTTTTTTTATAACATCAAGTGACGGGACGAACAAGTCGTGCGCCTGATGGTAAGCTACACGCCTGTCCATAACAGTTACAGTGCCATTCAGACCTTTAAATTGCAAAAATCTGAGGGGCACTACCACTGCGCCCCTCACCCTGAGACATAACAAGTCCCATATGCCTGTAATTTCACCAGCACCTTTAACCCTTCGAAACGCAGTGATGCTGACATTACTGGCGTGGCGGCAGAAATAGGTAAGGTAGGCAGATGCAGGTAAGAGTGTATAATTATCAACATTGATCGTTCCTTCCTTTTTGCTAGCTATTGAACAGATTTTTCAATCATCATCATCATCATATCAGTCGGAAGACGTCCACTGTTGAACATAGGCCAACCCCAAAGATTTCCAAACCAGCCGATCGGACGCGACGTGCATCCATCGGTAGGTCAGCCGTCTATCTAGTAGGGGGCCGTCCCACTGAACGCCTTCCGGTTCGTGGTCGATTTTTCAATATCAATAAATAAATTAGTTTCGGGACATAAAAATAAATAGAACAAGGGTATGTATAATATAAAAATTTATTCATGGCAATTTTTGACAAAATAATGTGTTAATAAAATTATACTTAGGTTGTTTTACAAGTAGGCATCTCAGAGAAGAAGGCACGTTAATTTTTAACGACTAGCAGTGTTATAGTTATTATATAATAGCTGGCATATAAATAATGTGTACTATGTTATTTCGATTACTTTAATATATCTTTATTTAAAAAGCTTTAGGAATGATAATATAGGTCACTCTTGTGTTTTACCTCGCTGTATTAGGATTGGGTTGTTTTTGATGAGTAGAATTTGTGTTCTCGTGTATCACGGGTGTGCTTGAATGGTGTACCCTGCTGTTCGACGAGAGTAGCAGGACATACGCCATGCACGTGAGAAGTAAACTCACGCTTGTAGCTGGTTCCACCGTCTCCCAGGGTAAAGGAAGAAGTATTGCCGCGCTTAACTACACGCTCGACTCTCTCTACACGTTCTGTGCGATCAGATCTTTGTGCTTGCTCCGAACGTGAGAAGTTGCCGTAGGAACGTCCTTCCGAATGAGCATAAAATTCACCTCCGACTCTCAAATTGTCTTGGATTGTTACTCGTGGTTGCCTCTCCACCACTAAATCACGTTTAGTTTGACCGCGACGAGAATCAAATTCCGTGTGTTGCGATATAACTCCTACATTATCACGAGCAGAACGATGCATGGAACTGATACTCTTTCTGTCCGAGCTGTGAGTGGAATTGCTAATATATTCACCTCGTTCACATAGATTTCCAATGCTCTTACGCTGAGCAGCTGCTGTAGAACTTATAGAGTGTTGAGCTTCAGTTGTGGATGTAATTCCTTTGCGATGAAGAATAGCATTAGATGAAGCGGCGTCGGAAACAAGGTCAGAAGAACGCTTGTGATGTCCACTTCGAACCGTGCTATCAACCGCAGACAGCATAGCATCTCCTCCACCGTGCATGGCTCTCTGGAATTCCGCGCTAGTTTTTGTAACGCTGTCACTCAGTTGACTTCTATTCACCGATTGCGATTGCTGATTAGATCGTGTTACATTCTGTTGGAAGTGACTCTTGTCTGAGCCAACACGTTCTTGTGAGTTTGATCCATGTGTTACCGATGATGATCTGTCTGAAGATATTAATCTTTGAGATGAGTCTTCATGCGATTTCTGAGACTCTGATTGCTGAACATAACGCTGTTCTGTGTGACTAGCTGACGAAACACGAGATGACGAAGATGAATGGGTGATATTTTTCCGAGTATGACTTTCAGAACTTGTGGCCTTTTGACTATCTTGGTGACTTTTCACAGCAGAGTGATCGGATGTAATTCTTTGTGTAGAATCGATTCCTTTCGAGCTATGTTCGGTGTTAGACATATGACGATACGTTGTACTTTCTGAAGTGTCACGGAGTTGCTGTCCGTCTCGGTCTCTTGATTCTACCGTTTGCTCCGTTGATATAAGATTCCGGCTAATATCTCCACCAGCAGGACCACGACGAGGACTACGATCTTGAATGGTTTTAGTGTCGCCACCCGATATAACATTAGTCTCTACATTTCGCGTTACAGTTACCCATTTACCAGCTATCAATTTTTTTTCTGTTACCTGCTTCACTGTCTTTGTAGTGGAAGAAGAACTTTTTATATTTTTAGAATCCCCTTTACTTAAGGATCTATCGGTGACATTTCTTGATGTGGAACGGTCAAACACGTCTTGCTTACTTGTTTTATCGATTACATTATGGGGAATTCCACGGTTGATAGATGTCTCTGAACTAGTGCGATCAAGGACGTCTTGTGACATAACAGTAGATTGTTTTATATGAGAATCGGAATGTATATGCTTGGACGTAGTGTGCTCAGCGGTGCTACGAGTAGTGGATTGTTTGGCTTGAGTTTCTGTTCGCGATGTGTTTATGTTATCACTGTGCATCTGATCTCGTGCGATAACTGAGTCTGTTGTTTTTCGCGATACCTCCCTCGTAGTGTCATGACGCGTGACGTCACCATTTGTGTATAGATTATCTTTAGGTCTAATGGGACCCGATTTTTCAGCTGCGCTCCATTTGGTCGGAGTTCTTGTCTCTATTTCCCCTTCTAGGTGCAAGTTATCTTTAGGTCGCACAGGGCTCGGTCTTTCTCCTGTCTGCCATTTAGCTCTTGTAGGGCGATCAATATCACCCTCTGGCTTTAGGTTATCCTTAGGACGAGATTGTGCAGGAGTTTCACCTGGTTGCCATTGACTCTTAGGTCTATCCTGAAAATCACCCTCTGGATAAAGATTATCTTTATGTTTTATTTGATCGGGTCTTTCAGTAGTAACCCACTTCGGTCTCGAAGGTCGTTCAAATTCGCCTTCCGGCTTAAGATTGTCTTGAGGACGAACCTGTGCAGGTGTATCACCTGCTTGCCACTGCTGTTTAGGTCTGCTTTGAAATTCACCATCTAGATGTAAATTATCATGAGGCTTCACTGGTTCAGGTCTTTTCCCGGTAATCCATTTAGGTCTCGAGGGTCTATCAAAAGTGCCCTCTGGTTTAAGATTGTCAGTTTGCTTAATTGGGGAACGCTTTTCTCCATTGACAGGCTCCGGCACAGGTTTCCTTTCAAACTCTCCTTCAGGCTTCAAATTGTCAACATGGGATACAATGGCAGACCTTTCAGATTTTATGGCTTTGTAATCATTTCGACGTGTATGGTCTTCAAACACACCTTCAATTTTCAAATTATCTTCTCTACGAGTCAATTTTACTCTCTGTCCTTTTACGACACGATATGTATCTGATGATCGCACATTCTCCAATTTCCCTTCCATCCTCAAATTATCTTCATGTTTCACTACAGCTGCTCTTTCACCTTTGGTGACACTATAGTCGTTTCTTTGTTTCATATCGATAAATTCTCCTTCAATTTTCAAGTTGTCTTCTCTTCTAATAATATCAAGTCTCTCTATCTTTTGTCTTTGACGTAAATCAATTTCTGTATCGATAGTAATATTGTCTACGTACTTGAACGGCTTTCGTTTTTCAGCTGGCTGAGAAGGTATTACTTCAGGTTTGTAGAACTTACCATCGGGTTTCAAATTATCTTTCGGTTTAATTACAGGAGCCCTTTCACCTTTGGTTGCACTATAATCGTTACGAACTTGTAAATCAATAAACTCTCCTTCAGTTCTAAGATTATCTTCATGTCTCTGAACAACAACTTTTTCGGTTTTCTCACTTCGTTTGTAATCGTCTCTAGAACGATGTAAGTCAATAGTACCTTCCATTTTTAGATGATCTTCGTGTTTAACAACGTCAACGCGTTCTCCTCTAGTAGCATTGTAATCAGTTCGTCTTACTACATCCATGTCACCTTCGGGCTTAAGATTGTCTTTTGGTTTCTTTTGAACAGGTCTTTCACCAGATATTAGTTTTGGTTTCACAGGCCTGTCAAATTTACCTTCTGGTTTAAGATTATCTTGAGGTTTCTTTGGCGTTTGCCTTTCAGCTGGCTGCCACTTTTCATGTCTGGGCTTTTCGAATTCGCCTTCGGGTTTGAGATTGTCTTTAGGTTTTTTGACTTCAGGCTTTTCTGCTGGGCGCCATTTATCGTGTTTCGGTTTCTCAAACTCACCCTCTGGTTTCAAGTTATCCTTCGGTTTTTTTACTTCAGGTCTCTCTGCAGGACGCCACTCATCATTCTTCGGCTTCTCAAATTCACCTTCTGGTTTCAAATTGTCCTCAGGTTTCTTAGGTTTTTGTCTTTCAGCAGGTCGCCACTCATCTTGTTTTGGTTGTTGGAATTCACCTTCGGGTTGTAAGTTATCTTTCGGCTTCTTAACTTCAGGTCTTTCAGCTGGACGCCATTTCTCAAATTCTGGTTTTTCAAACTCCCCTTCAGGTTTTAAGTTGTCTTTTGGTTTTTTCTGTGTCGGTCTTTCAGCGGGTCGCCATTCACTTTGTATCGGTTTGTCGAATTCTCCTTCAGGTCTGAGATTGTCTTGAGGTTTTTTAGGTGTTTGTCTTTCGGCTGGACGCCATTCATCGTATTTAGGTTTTTCGAATTCACCTTCGGGTTTTAAATTGTCTTTCGGTTTTATGACTTCTGGTCTTTCAGCTGGACGCCACTTTTCATATTCAGGTTTTTCAAAGTCTCCTTCAGGTCTAAGGTTATCTTGTGGTTTCTTAGGTGTTTGTCTTTCTGCTGGTCGCCATTCATCTTGCTTCGGTTTTTCAAATTCGCCCTCTGGTCTTAAGTTGTCCTCAGGTTTCTTCGGAGTAGACCTTTCAGCTGGACGCCATTTATCTTGCGTAGGCTTCTCAAATTCTCCTTCTGGCTTTAGATTATCTTTTGGTTTCGTCATTTGAGGTCTTTCGGCTGGAACCCACTGTCTATGTTCAGTTTTTTCAAATTCACCTTCTAATCTCAAATTATCAGTGTGCCTAATTATATCAACTCTTTCTCCAGTAATGATAGTGTAATCTCCAGTTATAGTTCTAGTAGTTGTAAATTCACCTTCTGGACGCAAATTATCTACAGGTTTTATTACTACAGCCTTTTCAGCTGGTTTCCATTCTTCTTTCTTGGGAGTAGTAAATTCACCCTCTGGCTTCAAATTGTCTTCTGGACGTTTTACAGGTTCGCGTTCACCAGGTCTCCATTTTTCAGGTTTTCTAGTTTCGATTTCGCCTTCTGGTTTAAGATTATCTTCTGGCTTCTTTTGTTTCGGACGCTCAGCTGGTCGCCAAGGCTGTTTTTCTGGTGTTGAAAATTCACCTTCGGATTTCAAATTATCTTGTGGCTTCTTAAGTGTTTGTCTCTCTGCCGGACGCCATTCATCATACTTAGGTTTCTCGAATTCGCCCTCGGGTCTCAAATTGTCTTCGGGTTTCTTTGGGGTTTGCCTTTCAGCTGGTCGCCATTCATCGTGTTTAGGTTTCTCAAATTCTCCCTCTGGTTTTAGGTTATCTTGTGGCTTCTTAGGCGTTTGTCTTTCTGCTGGACGCCATTCGTCATGTTTAGGTTTCTCGAATTCGCCCTCGGGTCTCAAATTGTCTTCGGGTTTCTTTGGAGTTTGCCTTTCAGCTGGTCGCCATTCATCGTGTTTAGGTTTCTCAAATTCTCCCTCCGGTTTTAGATTATCTTGCGGCTTCTTAGGTGTTTGTCTTTCTGCTGGACGCCATTCATCATGCTTAGGTTTCTCAAATTCACCCTCAGGTCTCAAATTGTCTTCGGGTTTCTTCGGAG
>NW_020653852.1:11061215-11233194 GCF_003589595.1 Hyposmocoma kahamanoa | reverse complement strand
ATTCTCCCTCTGGTCTTAGGTTATCTTGCGGCTTCTTAGGTGTTTGTTTCTCTGCCGGACGCCATTCTTCATGCTTAGGTTTCTCGAATTCGCCCTCGGGTCTCAAATTATCTTCGGGTTTCTTAGGTGTTTGCCTTTCAGCTGGTCGCCATTTAACATGTTTTGGTTTTTCAAATTCGCCTTCTGGTCTTAAGTTGTCTTGTGGCTTCTTAGGTGTTTGTCTTTCTGCTGGACGCCATTCTTCTTGCTTAGGTTTTTCAAATTCACCTTCTGGTTTTAAGTTATCTTTAGGCTTTTTAACTTCAGGTCGTTCGGCCGGGCGCCATTCCTCGTGTTCTGGTTTCTCGAACTCTCCTTCAGGTTTCAAATTGTCTTCTGGTTTCTTAGGTGATTGTCTTTCTGCTGGACGCCATTCGTCTTGCTTCGGTTTCTCGAATTCTCCCTCGGGTTTCAAATTATCTTTTGGCTTTTTTACTTCCGGCCTTTCAGCTGGACGCCATTCTTCTGGTTTATGAGATTCAAATTCTCCTTCAGGTTTCAAGTTATCTTTAGGTTTTCTTGGAGTCTGACGTTCAGCAGGACGCCATTCATCATGTTTCGGTTTCTCAAACTCACCTTCTGGTTTCAAATTGTCTAACGGTTTCTTTTGTTTAGGTCGCTCAGTAAATTTTGGTTGAAAAGCGTCATGTGAGACAGTGAGACTTTCAAATGTACCTTCTGTGTGGAGATTATCTGTTCTAATAATTTGTTGTCTTACATCTGTATCCTCATATGCTCTATATTCGTGTTGTGAAGTGGTTATTTTTTGTAATTCTTCCGTGGAATAAAATTTCTCAAAATCTTCTTTTGTCCAGGTACGACGTCTTTGTTTACGTTCTACTGGTGAAACTTTTTGAGTGAAATCCGTCTGTGTAGAAGTAACAAAATCAATTTCCCCTTCTCGGACTAAGTTGTCAGCTCTTCTCGCGACCGTAGTAGTTCTTTCTACCATGTCAGTAAAATCAATATACTCTGTTTTAGAAGTCGTGTCAGTAGTCAACTCGCCTTCAATCTTTGTCCAAGTATTACGACGAACCGGCTTTGGTCTTTCTGCTGGCTTAATAGTATACTCAGTGCGGGAAGTAGTGGTATCTGAAACGTAAAACATAGAACATAATAAATAACTTTCCGAAAGAAAGCGTTAAGTACCTAATATTAAATTTGTATTAAAAGTCTTACCTACAAATTCTCCTTCAGTAATAATGTTGTCAACATGTCTCACTATTTCAGCTCGTTCTCCGGTTACTATCTTATAATCTTCGGTTATAGTTCTTGTGCTAGTGAATTCACCTTCAGGTTTCAAGTTATCCATTGGTTTCTTTTGCTTCGGTCTTTCAGCAGGTTTCCAATCTGGTTTATCGGGAGTTGTAAATTCACCCTCTGGTTTCAAGTTGTCTTCAGGTTTCTTTTGTTTTGGACGTTCTGCAGGACGCCATTCTTCTTTTTCTGGTGTTGTAAATTCTCCTTCAGGTTTGAGATTATCGCCAGGGCGATGAACAGCTGCTCGATCGCCTGGGCGCCATTCTTCAGGCCTTCTCTTCTCAAAGTCGCCTTCTGGTCTTAAATTGTCCACAGGTTTTTTCGGCTTTTGCCGTTCAGCTGGGCGCCATTCATCGTGCTTAGGTTTCTCAAACTCACCCTCTGGCCTCAGGTTATCTTGTGGCTTCTTGGGCGTTTGTCTTTCCGCGGGACGCCATTCATCGTGCTTAGGTTTCTCAAACTCTCCCTCAGGTCTTAGGTTATCATGTGGCTTCTTGGGTGTTTGTCGTTCTGCGGGACGCCATTCGTCATGCTTAGGTTTCTCAAATGCTCCTTCTGGTTTCAAATTGTCCTCTGGTTTTTTTGGTGATTGCCTTTCAGCTGGGCGCCATTCATCTTGCTTAGGTTTCTCGAACTCTCCCTCGGGTTTTAGGTTATCTTGTGGCCTTTTGGGTACTTGTCTTTCTGCGGGACGCCAAAGTTCTTTGTCTGGAGTAGTGAATTCACCTTCAGGTCTAAGATTATCTTCAGGACGACGCACTGGAGCTCTGTCACCTGGACGCCACTCCTCAGGTTTACGCTTCTCAAAGTCACCTTCAGGATATAAATTATCACCAGGTTTTTTAGGCTTTTGCCTTTCAGCTGGACGCCATGGTTCCTTCTCTGGAGTAGTGAATTCGCCTTCAGGTTTCAAATTGTCGTCAGGACGACGTACTTGTGCGCGGTCGCCTGGGCGCCACTCTTCCGGTTTACGTTTCTCGAAGTCACCTTCAGGTTTAAGATTATCCTCAGGACGCCGAACTGGTGCTCTGTCACCGGGACGCCACTCCTCAGGTCGCCTTTTCTCAAAGTCACCTTCAGGCTTAAGATTATCCTCAGGACGTCGAACAGGTGCTCTGTCGCCGGGACGCCATTCTTCAGGTTGCCTTTTCTCAAAGTCACCTTCAGGTTTTAAATTATCTTCAGGACGACGCACTGGAGCTCTGTCACCAGGACGCCACTGTTCGGGCTTGCGCTTCTCAAAGTCACCTTCAGGATATAAATTATCACCAGGTTTTTTAGGCGTTTGCCTTTCAGCTGGGCACCAGGGTTCCTTCTCTGGAGTGGTGAATTGGCCTTCAGGTTTCAAATTGTCGTCAGGACGACGTACTTGTGCGCGGTCGCCTGGGCGCCACTCTTCCAGTTTACGTTTCTCGAAATCACCTTCAGGTTTAAGATTATCCTCAGGACGCCGAACTGGTGCTCTGTCACCGGGACGCCACTCTTCAGGGCGCCTTTTCTCAAAGTCGCCTTCAGGTCTTAGATTATCGTCAGGACGACGCACTGGAGCTCTGTCGCCTGGACGCCACTCCTCAGGTTTGCGCTTCTCAAAGTCACCTTCAGGATATAAATTGTCACTAGGTTTTTTAGGCTTTTGCCTTTCAGCTGGGCGCCAGGTTTCCTTCTCTGGGGTGGTAAAGTCGCCTTCAGGTTTCAAGTTGTCGTCAGGACGACGTACTGGCGCGCGGTCGCCTGGGCGCCACTCTTCTGGTTTACGTCTCTCAAAGTCACCTTCAGGCTTAAGATTATCCTCAGGACGCCGAACGGGTGCTCTGTCACCGGGACGCCACTCGTCAGGTCGCCTTTGCTCAAAATCGCCTTCCGGTTTTAAGTTATCTTCAGGACGACGCACTGGAGCTCTGTCACCGGGTCGCCACTGCTCAGGCTTGCGCTTTTCAAAGTCTCCTTCCGGTTTCAAATTATCATCAGGCTTTTTTGGCTTTTGCCTTTCAGCTGGCCGCCATTGTTCTTTCTCAGGAGTAGTAAATTCTCCTTCAGGCCTCAAGTTATCGTCAGGTTTTCTTACAGGGGCTCTGTCACCAGGACGCCATTCTTCTGGTCGCCGCTTTTCAAAATCTCCTTCTGGTTTGAGATTGTCTTCCGGTTTTATTTGTTTGGGGCGCTCAGCGGCTTGCCATTTCGGCCGATGAGGCTCTTGAAAATCGCCCTCCAGGCGTAGATGGTCTTCATGATGCACAGTAGTAGTGCGACTAACGTGTTTTTCATCATAATCCTGTTTGTACGCAGACACCACATTCGTCGTGTGCTCCACATCGAACAATGGCTCCGGGACATCGTTGTGTGGGCAACGATGACGTCTGTAAAAAAATAAACACAATTTAGTCACCAACATTGCCAATGTGTTCTTCTATCACTGCAACATATATATCTTCACGCTCTTTTCCCATCGGGGTAGGCAGAGACCTTCACAACCTTCCATTTTCTACAATTCTGACACATATCCTTCACGTTATCAACACACATCAATGCTTTCATACATGCAAAACTTTTGAAAACGTATTGGTAATGGCTATTACTGTCACATCTTACTACATAGTCACACCTTTTGACAAGATAGGGGTGTAAATAGATGGAGTAACGTCGTAGCGGTGGCAGTGGCGGCAGCGTTAGCGGCTCGGCCATCGCACGCGTCCATCGCGCTTCAATCAGTTACGTCCCTACACTGGAGTTCCACATAACAGTACCCAAGTGGTGCATACGGCACTGCACGGCAGTTCTTTGAGTAAACCAACTCATGTCAACACGCAGGACGCAAAAAAATTTAAATATTTCTCTCTTTGTTTTTTAAACCGCAGCTAATTCATTTCGCGATTCGTATATTCAAATTCGTTTGTAAAGAAAGCAACTCGCTTAGTTTTAATGTGGCTTAACTAATAGAAGGCACGAATAGAATATGTTTTGTAGGGCAAGGCTGTTCGAGACAGAAGCGCGTGGCGTACTGACGTACCGGCGCTGTAATTGAGCATCGCCAACGAAATCAACAGTAGGTAAGGTACTTATGTGTGTTAACATTTCCGGAATATCTAAAAGTCAAGCTGGCCTAGTTTTCTATTACGCTTATTAATAAATTACCACTGTAAGCAATATTTAAACAATTCCCTTTTAACATAAAAGATGGTAATTTAAAGTAAGTATTTCAATTACTCTTTACCTATAAGTTATTACCATATAAAATACCACATCAAAGCTTTCTAAGCGTATTCTAACATAAAGGATTGTAATAATTATGAACTGTCAAACTAGGTTAGTGACCTAACTTAAGAAATCAACTAATAGCGTACTTTTCTCTACATATTTCTACATGAAACTTGCTTATATGTTTTCAGCAACCCCAGCCTGTAAAAGGCCTCGGGTGACCTACTAGTTTCAACCGCTACCGTTACTATAGTAACACCCACTGAACCTTTCATGACTAATCTTCTGATTATAATCAAACAGGAATGTAGTATATGCCCATATTAGATTGGATGCAGTTAGGTACGTTCTCATTATTTTGTTGACACGAGTTGAACCTTGTCATTTGCTAAATTTTTTTTAAAAAAGGGACGCTTTGATGGTAAACGCCATACCATTTAGAACTTGAAAATAATATAGGGACATAATCAATCTGTTATTTCAAATAATAAGGTATTAAATAACCTTTTTTCATTGAGAGTTCAATCTTACAGCAACCAATTTACATGTCTACTTACCTATAACTACCTAAATTTCCCATAATGTCTCATTAAAAATACTGTATATTAACAAATGCATGCAAAGAACGAAAATCTGAATTGCTCTGCGTTTTATATAACACGATATCACGTAAACGCGTCGAAAATACTTGAGGATTTTTATTATATTTTTGTCTTTGATATTATTTACGTCATATAGACCAAATTATAAACGCATTTGTAAAATTGATATTTTATTATTTACTTACTACCTCGTACCAGTTTTACTAAAGGCAAATATATTTGCTATAATTGGTATGCGAAGACGTCGAGCAGGCGTGAGTTGCAAGATCGGCATCTTCCCGATATAGAAATGAGTCAGAATGCTGAATGCATCGACCCCCTTTACATACATAGTAAGGACAGTATGGAAATGCAAGGCTTAATGAAAATGCAAGGCTTAATGAAAATGCAAGGCATAAATTTCTAACTTTAATTTGTCTTCCATTTTTTATTTTAATTAAAGACTGATTATTTATATTTTGATTTATTTTAATTAAAGATTGATTGGGTTTTTCTTCTTCATTATCAATGTTAGAATTTAAACATACTATAGAAATAATTACTTCTACTGTGAAAACAAATTTGCTGGTATGAGTGATAACTTTTATCAACAGGACCATTGGGTGGTCTTCGTAAAGACTTAAAGTAACTTGTCGTCTTTACAGCTCGACGCACAGTCTAACGCGGCTCAATTTCATGAACATGTAAATTTTGCTCTAAACTTGGTGTTCAAGGAATGTAATTGTTTATCTATAATACATCATTATTGTTAATCAAACCATTAATCTAAGTTGCTAGTTACCCCGACCTATAAATATTCAATCGTTGCCTGACTGAGTAATTTTCCAGAAATCCTAAATTAAGCCGTAGCTAGAATGAATAATTACTGAATAATATATCAATATAAATTGTATTCAGGCGAGAAAAAGACCTGATACCCCAGTTTTACAGTTCGAGGTCGCCTAGCAATAGGGGCAAACACGTCCTAAAATCGAGCCATATTCGATCGATGAGCGAAGAGGTCAACGGTGATATATGGACAAACTCTGGTGAATATGTCCATTAGACGCTTAATGTCTACAGGACCGTACTATAGACAAACTACTAAATTTACAAACTTAAAATGAACCCGTCACTCATCCTAGAGACACGCGGTGTCCCTAACGATTCGAGTTTGGTAAAAATTAAAAAAAAAATTTGAAGATGGATGAAAACACAGCTATATATTAGAGATACCGTGTGGCTCTAAGACGCTAGAGTACCAAAAACGTCAGGGACACCGTATGTCTCTAGGACGAGTGACGAATGAATTAACGCCTAATTAACAAATATAGTGAGCAAATTATTTAACTAACTTTCTCAAAATATTTAGAAATCTTTCTCTCAAAATTCGAAGAGCAATTATACTCTTTACTTCACCATCAGCTAGTCTAAATAAATACACCTGGCTCTACCGAAGCCCTTTTCCCCGAATTCCATACTACCACTACCATGCCATGGAATTTATTAGACTTCCTGAATGCGGCCATGTTCACAGATATAAATATTGGAAGTTTTTTGTTTACTAAAAGTGATATTGATCATCATCAATTACCGGTTTTTACCAACACCGTGTTTACAACAACGATGATAACGGCCATAATGATTTCAAATTTATTTAAAATGTTTGGTTTGGCTTAGTGGATACATACAACAGTAAATTACAGAAATTATTCATTAAAAACTATAAAATAGCAAGAAAAATTATCTGGATAAACTATAAGAGTCAAATAGTAAAAAAAAAGAATTAATGGTCACATGTGAAAGCAGAATTTGAATTCGTAGACATTAAAAAAAGAGCATAACCAATCGTAACACCAAAATAAAGCATCGCAGTGACTAACTATTAATATATCTGATGTTAGTGGACATAATAGGAATTTGAGACGCGTCTCATATTTATTTGTCAGACATAATATTGAAATCACATCTTCCTATAAAATGCAGATACCACACAGACAAGTAATTTAACAAACTCTTAACAATTGATAATAAAACTTTCTCAAAACAGTTAAGTACATAGATAGTGTGCCGCACCTACCGAAATTCAGTCGCGTGATTTCGGCGCATTTTACAATCATATATCACTATTCTTCCATAGAGATAACTCTGTATTAAGCTACAGTGGTGTACGCCACACTTGAAGTTTAGATAGAGACAGTCATATCGGGCTCATAAGGTCTTCGCGATTGTTACACATTGGAATTGAAACTATTGTTTCGGATCTAAGTCGCGTATATTTGTTCTTTTCAAACAAACCAACATTTTGGACCCTTAACAGATCTCAGTCAGCCGTGAGCATGGATCCTGTAAAAAGCTCCGAAACGTTGCTTAGCTAAAAAAAATAATACACGGGATTCAGGTCCGAAACAATTGTTTCATAAAGGAAGTATCTTAGAATTATCACCACTACACCTCGTACGTTGATAAAAACACTAGCAAACTAATATCTCTTCATTACAACTGCTACACATGTGCAACTACAATCTGTAACACTATCAAATCTATACTAAATTAATATTACAACGGTATTCTGTATAATTCCGAAACCATTTACGCAGATAAGTTATACTCCTATTTGATTAGAACGGTACAATGCGTGACGGATCGTTATTTTATCTGATACTTTCAGTTTTGCCGATATTTTACAGCAACGTACAAGGTTATACCACCGCCATGTTATTTTTTAAATGTCCACTTTATTTATAGATACAATTTCCTCCAAAAAAAAAAACGCCACAATCGCTGCTGAGGATTTATTAAACGCAAGTTGAATAATTACAACTTTAAAAAAAACCGAGCTCGTAAGTTTGTAGAATTACAATTTGCCAAATTTTATTGAAATTTTAGTAGCAGTAGAGCTCCTTGTGAAAGAGTTCATCCATGATAGTACTGCCACCTTACCTATTTCTGCCGCCAAGCAGTAATGTCAGCGTTACTGTGTTCTGGTTTTGAAGGGTAAGGGTGCTGGTAAAATTACATGCACATGGGACTTGTCAACTTATGTCTCAGGGTGACGGGCGCAGTGGCAGTGCCCCTCAGATCTTTGCGATTTAAAGCTCTGAATGGCACTGCAATTGTTATGAACAGGCGTGTAGCTTACCATCAGGCACACGGCTTGATCATCCCGTCACTTGATATTATGAAAAAATCGGTTAGCGGAAAGCGAGTGAAATCTGATAAACAGGATTCATCCCCCAATTTGTCACCTTCAGAGGTGTAATCACAGACCACATTCTTCCGTGGGTGTAATATTTTCTTCAAATTTGAATGGAACTACCACTCAGGTATTCTCTTTAAACAAAAAAAGTATCAACGAAATCGGTTCACAATTGTCGGAGTATTCGCGTAACATGCACACAAAAAAATACAATCGAAAACATAAAAGTAACTGCTTTCTTTTTTTAAAAATAAGCAATTAAATTTTTTCAAAGACAGTTAATATGCTACTTACTTTGTGTTTATTGTATACATGTGACTAGTTCACCCAAATATTTAAAGAATATTTTATTTAAAATTAATTTTGAATATTTATCGATCGATAAAAATATTTGCGCTTATTTAAATTTTCTCCTTGCATCATATTGACCAATGTGGAACGTTAGCGGTTTAAAAATTGTAAAACATTAATTATTTTTTAAATATGACTCACATAGCTCAATGACACAATTAACCGATATAGGCATTACATTCTAAGTGACTTTATACGACATTGCTTTCAGTAAATAGCTGTATACGTAATTGAGGATAAAATTAAATACACGACTAAAAATACTTATAGTAGAGATCGCAATTCAACAACAAAAACAAGTCTGTATCATAATGCACCTATGGCACATGTCGTAATCATAAGTTTATTCCAAAGATTTAAATCTTTTTATGTAATTAAAATTTAAATGTTTGGAATTTGGTATCTGTCGCTTTTTCACGCAATTTTTAAGAATACATACGTAATATCTCCAACAAACATTTTTTTTCAATTAGCGTTTAATGACGTCATTTAGTTGTGATTTTCTTGTAATAATTTAGAATAAGTATATTTTCAACTTGAATACTTGTTATGAACACCAACATCGTGACAGTACACAGGTTATTAGGTGGCAGCATTTTTCTGGACGAAGTTTTTCACAAGGAGCTCTACTGCTACTAAAAAATAGTCGAATAATCATAAAACGTGATCGAAATATTTTGTACATAGTTCACAGGTCTGTAAACATCAATCAATGCCATCGTTGGCATTTAATCCTATTCTAGCTAAAATATTATTCCTTTAAAAACCAGAAAGCAAAAGTGAAAATATAGCATGTCTCTAACAACATACAGAAAGTAAAAAAAATCAAAATCAAGGAAACACTGTTATGTAATTTTCGTTATAAATTCTATTTCCTGGATTGATGACCACATCAATTCTATCATACCGTATGACTAAACAAAAAAACAGTATAATTATTAATACCAAGCTAAAACAGCACTGAATTCGCGTGCCTGCTCAGGCACGGCATGCTGAAGGCGGTGGTTCGAATCCAGCCAGATCGAAGAAATTTTTCTTAATATTCTGTCCTTGTATTAATAATTATAATAATAATAATAAATATCTTTATTTATGTCCACAACACAATACAAAGAAACGTTACATTATAACAAACTAATGGAGTAATTTCACAAAAAATAATTGAATATCATGGTAATAAACAACGCGATATTCAATAAACTTAATAAGAAAACCGTAGCAAAATACATGTTTATGGTTCTTTTCGTGTCCAATATGCATCATATGTTGCACAACTTTCACAGCAAGATTCGCAGAAGAGAAAGCTTGTCACATTGTGAAGCAACTGTAAAATGCATTGTATGCGGTTTATGTGTGAAATAGTCGTACAAATTTATGGGTGAGGTTTAATTTAAAAACAATGGTGAGTGAACTGAGCGATACGGTTCGTGAATGGGTAAAACGATATGTTACTGTCAGTGGCTGACAATTACACATTTCATCTGTTTCAACTTGTCTCTGTGGTAAGGTTACATCGTTATCATTAATTGTCATCATTCATTCTTAACCGACTTCAAAAAAGTAAGGTTCTCAATTCGACTGTTTTTTTGTGTGTGTATGGGTTTTTTATATATAGAATAGACATACGCTTGGCCACAATCTCACATGAAATTAAGCGACGATGTGACCGACGATGGTGTGAGTTTGCCTACAAAATGCCTATTCACTCTAGCCTTGAATAGCCCCAAATTGTACTTTTCGGGAAACACAGATAGAGTACATACATACACGGTAGAGTATTCCATTCCTTAGCTATACGCATCAGAAAGGAGGAAGCAAAGCACTTAATGCAAATGGGTGGTATATCAACGACATAAGGATCCGTCCGTGTTCCGGATCTTCTAGTCGAGAGAAGGAAGAACGGTGAGGGTGGAACTAAATTGGAAAGTTCCTGCGCGCACTCCCCGAACTGTGTCCGATAGAAAAATGTCACGCAGGCTACTTTTCTACGATGGTCGAGATTTTGTTACTTCGATTCTACAAGAGAATTGTTGTTAATAAGTCTCTTTGCTTTTCGCGAGTCCAAGGCAGCAAACTGATAATGGGCAGAGCCGACCCAAAGGCGGCAGCAGTACTCCATACACAATCGAACTTGTGCTTTATACAGTTTAAAAGCTGTTCAGGTGTGAAGTACCGCCTGACCTTGTAAAGTACATATGTCGATTAGGAGACAGTTGTGGACAGTACCCACCCTTGATAGATATAATAAAGCCGCGTGTGATTATACCTGTCAAAAGTGTTTTATCATTATTAAAGTCATGAAAATAATAAATAAATAATATAAATAAAGTATATGAAACAAAAAATATTTATTTTATCTATTAACTTATTGTTACCTCTTACAGTAGGAAAACAAAATCCTATCTACGAATGTCATATTAAATGTATGGGAGCGTGTAATGCCAAAATTTTGGAAGTTTCTTGTCCATTTACATTCGATAGCAGTTTAAAGCTTTTTCATATCTTTTATATTTATGGAATAATCGCCTGGGCACAACGATTACACACTGTATTTGTGAATTTTCATAATTCGAAAAGCATAAAAAGTCATTGACTAATTTCGTTCAAAAAACCTCTTCACTGGTATAATTTAGTCTCGAATTTAAATATAAAAGATACAATCATCAATATCGCATCACATCCAACATCTAACAATCCATTAAGAAAGGTCCATATGCCAGAAGTTATTTAACAATGAACCTGAATTCTCAAATTCATGTCATCAAGTTCAAATTAATTTGTTTATACAGTCAAGACAGACAGATGCACGGGCCTGACTCACAATCACAAGAGAAGCTTTGTGGGATCGCATGACGATGTACTATATCTGTACGGTTACTCAACAAATTTCTCGCGTTTAGGTATTGGTGACCTACCAGTAAGAGTCATTCTTTATCGAGGACTATTTGTGTCAAGAACGAAAAACAAGCTATGACTAAACGGCTTGTTTTAAAAACAAACTTATAACAGTTGTAACGGAAATATAGCGATTAGTTACTACAAATTCAAACATCTCAGGATGCAGGCATGAATTAAAAGAACGTACGATTCCCTGAAGTAGAGCTTACAAAAATCATCAAACATTCGTAAAATCTATTAATTGCACAACTATAGTGCATTGGAAGTTAATGAAAATTCTAGAAACGTGTATCGATTAAATTAAGAATCTTTATCATACATATAAAGCAGTGGACAAAAAACATCGACCCCGTTGCAGGAGTAGAAAGTTGTCTCAAGCCCACTCCCAAAAACGGAGATGTTGATGCCATACGTGTATTTACTTACCAACTATTTATTGCAGGTATGTAGGTGAAAAATAAGTTACACGGCACCTTCTGAGAGAGAAGTATATTTCAAATGAAGAAAGAAACAAAATCCAGACAGGAAAGAATCAAAAAATACTGTGGCGGAACTCAAGAATAAAGAAAAAATACAAAGAATATTAATATATTTTTTTTTGTAGGTTACAAGATAAAATCGGTGTTAAAACTCGAAAATATATCTCAATCTATAAATGAGCTTGTTATCTTTCGTTCAATTGAATTTGACATCACACCTTTCTCGTGTGTCAACAAATTTAGGCCATCGCACTTGGTGCTGGTGTGGTGAATTTACTAGTTATTGTTATAACAACTCTTCTTGGTATCCCGTCTCTGTTCGATGGCGATACGACCATGTCTAGTCTTGTACAGAAAATATATAAAACGAACAAACACAAAAAAAAAACATTATCTCTAATGTGAGGAACAATTGAAGACTTAAGTCTGCACAGAAAAGGAAAAGGTTTCCCTAATTAACGATGCAGATGTCTCCATAAAAAAGAAGCGCATACCCATTTTTGGTATCATGACTGTGACTACCAGTATTGGCGTTCACAATAACCAGAATCCCACTCTAAGTGTGAAGAATCGGAAATAATAAGCGTGTGGGTGAAGGAACAGTTCTCCAGTCACTAGCAGACAAGGTCGTCGACCATATGGCTTACCTGTCTGCTAAGACGGCCATTTTAAACAAATAATTGCGAAACAATGTCAAATGTTTGCTATCCTAAAAAGTCAGTTGATAAAACTTACGAACAGGTTTGCAATCCATTATATAATTAAATATTTTGCTGAGAAAAATTTGTATAACTTATTATAAAAGTTTTTATTTATTAATACTCTCGAGAAAAATAAAAAAATAAATGGAAAGAATAAAATTTTATGGTCAGTCAGTATATATATATTTTTTAATAATATCAAGTGACGGGACGAACAAGTCGTGCGCCTGGTGGTAGGCTACACGCATGTCCATAACACTTGCAGTGCCACTCAGAGCTTTAAACCGCAAAGGTCTGAGGGGCACTGCCGTAGCCCGTCACCCTGAGACGTAAGTTGACAAGTCTCATGTGCCTGTAATTTCACCAGCACCCTTACCCTTCAAAACCCGAACACAGTTAATGCTGACATTACTGCTTGACGGCAGAAATAGGTAAAGTGGCAGTACTTCCCTGGACGAACAATTTCACAAGGACCTCTACTGCTACTACATTTCTTTATTTCATTTTACATTTTATTTAAACTGCCTCTGTGGCCGAACGGTTATCATGTTGCACTGCCACGCACAGGTCCCGGGTTCGATTCCCGGGTCGGGAGAAACATTTGTATGGCCTACATTTATTTCTTTGGTGAGTTTGTGTAATTTGTGGTTGTCTATGTGTGTGTGGCTTAAAAAAATCCTTTTAAGGAAAAAAATAACAGTCTGCGCCGCTTAGAACATTATTATTATTATATAGGGATTAGGATAAAACGATGATGATAAGGAACCACTATATTTCCATCCCGTTTTGCATTATACTTAGGTAGTTATTTAGAATAATATCACACAGTATTCTAAAAAGTTTCCGATGACATCATTTATGAAACGACCACGAACTCTACAAGATAAGGTTGTTTCGTTACTTTATTTGCAATCACTCTAGCTAAAATCAAGATACTAACCAATCCTGTACCATGTTTGAAAAGGCTAAATTTAGCTTTATGAGTTATGTTCCAAATCGTTATTCTGACCTTCCGAATAACAAAAGCGAACAAAAAGTTATTTATTCCATTGCATGAGAGAGCACACAAATTGTTTCCTGCGGCGGTAAATTATTTCGCACTTGACTACTTGGGTTTACTGTGGGTAGTATTTCAACGCCTAGGAAAGACATACTTTTATAAACAGATAGGTATCAAACCGTGTGACCAAAACAGGTCGACAAACTGGTGCCAATTTCGTAATGTCTTGCGGATTTATCGCGTGAACAGCTTACGATTATGAGTGCCTTGAATTCGTTGTTGTATAACCTAGCAACAAGACAGTAAGAAAACTTATCTGTATATCTTTCAAATAATAAATAAGACAATGTACTGATAAAAGAAGCAAATATTTAAATCAACCACTTCAATAGAGGACTTGAAATACGTATTAACAATACAAAAAAACATGCACAAATCAATAATATTACTATCGTATTTTTTTTTACATTCATAATCAACTTCTTGAAAAATATCAATGTAGGACAATGACGTAACAAGTCCTACAGTCACCCACAGTAAAGTTAATACAGAGCGTCCTGTGTTTCTTCGTAAACAGCCAAACGGGTTTTGAGCGAGGACGTAGGCGCGATGAGATCACCACCGCGAATAACCATACATACGGAGGTCGCAGCCTGCACCACTTTACAAGTTTCTTAGTCTTTCTAATTTGCGACTTGATGCTAAATCTTCCTGGCGATTTTTGCCTATTGAATGTTTGGTATGATTTATTGAAGAAAACGAATTTTAAAGTTACAATTACTGTTCTTATTCAATCTGTAATGTTATATTTTCATTGTAATATTTAGATACATAAAGGTTAACCTACTAAATTTCAATATTTTTTACTTAACATTTTCAACTTCGCTTTTTATAGTTTTATTTCAATGTCCAACGCAGACAGCTATTGATTCTAGCGTGTTAACCCTCAATTTTGTCTATCGTGATTTGTATACTGTATTACTTGTTTCACCATTTCGCGCGTTACAACAAGTCTTTCTAATTGGTGTGCCGATTTTGTTTACAATCAACTCTTTTTATGTTGCTGTCACGCGAACATGTCGACGGCGGCCTTACCAAGGGTAAAACTTTTAAAACGGTTTTTGGATATTCGGACTAAAGGTAAGTTTTTTAAGCCAGGATTAAGCTTAAAAGAAACTCCGGCACGATGAGCATATTATGTTATATCATTTTTTTTATAATAACTAAGAAACGGGACGAACAGTCGTGCACCTGATGGTAAGCGATACACCTGTCCATAACAATACCACTCAGAGCTTTTTACGCCAATATAGTTTGGTGTGCCTACATTAACAAAAAACTTATACAATGTCTTCAATCTTACATGAAGAGAAAATTACTTAAGAGAAATATATAGTTCCAAGACCAATGTGAAAAAATAAACAATGGTGTTTCAAAGATGACGACTTTATTTTCTGTTTTTCAAATGTATTTTGTCATTATCAATTAAAACGATTTCTTGAATGGATTGAGCTCAAGTTATAAGTTATATAGTAGTTATTTAGTAGCATCCTTGTGAAAGGGTTCGTTCTGGGAAGAAATGCCAGTTTATCAATTTACCAATTTCAAATTACAGTGAGGATGACTGCGTTCCAGTTTTAGAAGGTTAAGGGTGCTCGTGAAATTATAAACATGCGATTGAAATCTTTGTTTAGCATTGCAATTGCTGTGGACAGGTGTGCCGCTTATTACCAGGCGCATGCCTTGTTCCTCCCACCCTTTATTATAAAAAAATTGTTTACTTATACTAATGAATATGAATAATATCTATAATCCACCTATTGGGTATTCCTAAACACTTTACATAGCGGAGGCTTCTAAAATGAAGTCTACATTAATTATATCACATTATATTATATCACAGGTATTAATTTTATTTTAATTTTACATTTACAATTTTATCATTTTTTCTGAATTTTTTACATCTACTAATTTTTTAATATTTTTTATAATGTACATATAACACTCACGTCGATACTTATACATAAGCCATTACATTAACTTTACAATGTTCGAAGGTGGTGGCTGAAAATCAGTGCTTTACCTTTCGACAAATTTTGCATTGAGGCACGACCTATTTGGCTTGCTGCAGCACACGCAAGCTGTTGATCATTAGGTTACTATTATGTTTTTTGTTTTTTTTTTATTTAAATTCTTGCTGTTTGTTTTTATTTTATTTTCTTTAATTTTGATTTCTGTGTTTCTCTTTTAATCCATTTGCTGTATTTGATTTACAAATTTGATGTGTAGGTATATATATCTTACTATTAAAATGCTACTGATTAGAAGTGTGGTATATATTATTACGCATACTGATATTATATGATAGTAATATATGAGGAACTTACTGCGGCCATGAAAACGTCTAAGCGCTAAATTCCTTTATTGTAAAATTGATAACTTCTCCCAGTATACTAACTAGGTATATAAAAAGTAGGTAGCACAAGTTGCGGACATCAATAAAACAATATAAAAAGATATATTAACGCGCTCTGAACTAGAAGGTCACCTCTATGCAAAGGAATATTGGTCAATTACGTAGACTGACCGTGGGCGCTGCGATCCCGGCACTTTACTTATTAGTCTTCGTTAAAGTATGATGCTATCACTGTAGTTTATTCAAAAACACTTTTATTTAATCTGTCTGTTCCTCTAAAATATCTAAGTTTGTATCCATCTGCATCATTAACGCATAAAAACACAGGCAAAGTATCCGGAGGAAACGCAAGAAGGTTCAGAAGCCGGCAAACTGTTCAGTACATTCTATTGTTATGGTTCTTCCTGTAAAAATACACGTCGTAGGCTACGAATGTAGTCTGCTATGACTTGGTGACTTTATTTCGTTTATGTAATGGAATTTCCCAGTCTGGTCCTTGTTTCCCAATATATACAACACGAATGTCTTTAGGAGCTAATAAACAGGTATTTTCTGGGAGAGCCATTCAAGGGTAAACTTAACCTCTTTCAAGGCTCAAAAGTAAATTCACTCAATAAAAAATCGTCCAGGAAAAGCTCAAATAACAAGGATCATAGCCCGCGCGACAGTGACGTTTTAAGCGACTTCAAAAAAATTTTTTTTATTATTCATAAATATAAATTAAACGTTCGCGAGTATGAGTAATTCTAAATCTTGTAAATAAAGGATTTCCTCTTCTCCGCTTGTCATGTTGTTGGCAAAATGTAAACTGAGCTAGATTAACATACAATAACTGAGTATGCGGAACGGGCGCGTAGCGTCGATTGGGATCTTTCGGCAAAAAATAAATATACATTAATCAAGTCGATACAATATAATTAAGCAACATGTTTGTTTATTATTAGTCTTCTGCTTTTTGATTCTTGCTAAATTTTAGAAGTTGAAATTAGTATGATCAATCGTCCATAAGTAACACGGATTGAAGTAAAAATTTAAATATTGAGATCGTTAAAGCGGATTCCGGCTTATAGAATGCTTACTAAATAATCTAAGTAAAGACACTTAAAAATTAGGTCAAAATAGAACAAAATAACTACCTTGAAAACACATTACAAGCAACAAACTTTGGCAATAAAGGCGCACGCACACGTACCTAAATCATGCTCAACATTTCCTTTAAGCATTGAACACCAAAATGGCTATCACGGATTGTAAACCATTTACAAATAAATACGTGACTTGAAACGCAACAACGATTACACCTAGGATTATTATTTGTAACTAGTTTAAGCATATCACGTATGAAAAACATTCGTGTAAGAATGATATCGGTGTCGAATTACAACAAGTAACAGTGACATTATTGGCAATGTTGATGGCATAAAAAGAAATAAAGGAAATCTAAGAACGTGTGATATTATCAATGATATATATGTGACATCTTTAGGCCCTTAAACCTATATCATGGCGTATCACATTAGTAGTAGTAGTAGTAGTAGTAGTAGTAGTAGAACTCCTTGTGAAAGAGTTCGTCCAGTCCACTGCCACCATACCTACCTCTGCCGCCAAGCAATAATATGAGCTGCTGTACTGTCTTCCGGTTTTGAAGGGTATAAATGCTGCAGAAACTACAGACACACGGGACTTGTCAACTTTATCTCTCAGAACGACAGGCGCAGTGGCTGCTATGAAGAGGCTTGTCGCATACTATCAGGCGCACTAGTTGTTCATCCCGTCACGTGATATAATAAAAATAAATAAATTAGAAACCTAATACACGAATACAGAACGTCATAATCTAGTTCCAGAAGCCATTTGCAATAAGCTACCTTCAGACCCGAGTTCAATTTCTTACTTCTAACGTCGAAACGCTCTGCCTGGTTTTTTATACTACAGTCCCATCATACTTATAATTGTGAACGTATTTAATAATGCTTAAGTTGTTTAGTTACGGTACCATTACGCATTGGCATATTATGAAAGATTGCATACAAAAATGTAACAATTCCAATATGCCAAGATTCTTTTTTATGTACCATAGACGGGACGAACAAGTCGTGCGCCTGATTGTAAGCGACACGCCTGTCCATAGAAGTTACAGTGCCACTTAGAACTTTAAATTACAGAGATCTGAGGTGCATTGCTACTGCGGCCGTTCACCCTGAGACAAGTCAAGTCCGATGTACCTGTAATTTCGCCAGCATCCTTTCCGTTCAAAACAGAAGTAATGTGAGCAATATATCTGGAAGACATCTTTCACAAGAAGCTCAACTGTTACTAAACAATTGTACCTACAACCCGGCCTATCCCACTAGAAGACAAGCGTAACGTCTCAGGTGTAGTTAAAAGCGTAATTCAGTGTGAATGCTACAACAATCAATGTTGCAAGCATGACAAAACTCAGTCACGGTGGCGAACACGTTAACGTCCAAACGTTAACGTTAGTGCACGTGTCACAGTCGAGTACACTGCTTCCGCGGTGATACGAATCTGGTACTGATGTTATTAACGTAGTGTATGCGTTCTTAATAAGAGCTGTAAAGTTATTGGGTATTATAGTGTTTTTCGTATGAATAACATTATACTTAAAGAAGTCTCCACTTTTTAATATTCTTAGTCACCTAAGATGACGTTTAATTCTTGAAGTTCTTTGAATATAAGTCACGTTGTACTTCAACGTGACCACATAACTCTACGTTGATAACTATGGTTTCTAAATAATGTTTACATAAACCAAACAAATCAGAAAAATATTTAACAAAGGTTCTCAATAGGTACTTTTATAAAATTATGTATAAGCACCAAATTAATTAATATTATTCTATGTAATAATACATTTTAGTGCCGTCCTTACTTATGTACACGCTACAAAGCAATGATAGTATACTTGTCTACAAAGCCCTTAATTTAATGAAAGTCATATAATAATTTATTCCATACGTAACATTTTTACACTTGAAAACGTAATGTTTTTAAGGTTAATATTATGGATACCTTCTTTCATAATGAAATTATGTATATTTTTACACGTATACAAAATATTTGAGTAAGTGTACATTGTATTGTCTCAAGCCTATGGGTCGACTACACCAAACGGCCGCTGGAGACCCTACGTGTACAGTACAATAATATGTTTAGGATGATGTTGGGACTGCCTCGTTTCTGCAGCGCATCGGGGATGTTTGCAGAGTATGAGACGGATGGTTTTGCTGCCATCCTCCGGAAAAAGACAGCATCCCTGATGCGCAGAGTGCGGGACAGTCCCAACAGCATCCTACAAACTGTGGCTGGTAGGATTACCTCTCCCATGTGGCAACGCTTCATGAGAAAGGTGACTTGAAAATTAATGTAAAAAAAATGAATCTACTAACACTAATTTATAACCACTTTTGTTATTATTATTACCAACAAATTATGGAACTCGTTGTCTGAAATAAAAGAATTTTAATTTTTTTAAATTGTGATGCCACATGATACCAGTCTCCTAAACTTTTCTCTGAGAGAAACCCGAGAACCTAAACGGTACACAGAACGTATCATATTTTCCTACCAAATGTATTCATATCCCAATCACAGTACAGTCAGTTTAATGAATAAATAATTCAATTTAATCTAAATATAATGACTAAGTATACTTTCACGCCTGAAGCACGATAACAATTGTAGCCGATCGACCATCAAATCTCAATCCGCGCTGCGATTAAGCTGTTCAAGCCAGCAAGCCGAAACAATCAATTATCTAATCTAGCTTATTGCAACATTTAACGAGGCTCTTCATTATAATCGCTGAGTTACTTCCTTTTACTATGATGACATAATAATGAATTAATAAAAAAAATATAAGGATACGTATTCAATCTTGAATATATTAATAAAAAATTTATTCAGTTCTAAGGTGTTCGCGATTATTACAAATTGTAAATGAAACTATTTTTCATATCTAAATCACATATATATGTTTTTACAAGCAAACCAAGGTTTTGATCAGAGCCTCAAACCGCAAAGATCCGAGGGGCGCCGCCACTGCGCCCGTCACCCAGAGACGCAAGTTGATAAGTCTCACGTACCCGTAATTTCACCAGCACCCCCACCCTTCACACAGTAATGCCGACATTACTGCTTGGCGGCAGAAATAGGTAAGGTGGCAGTACTTCCCTGGATGAACTCCTTCACAAGGAGATTTACTACTACTAAAGTAAGCAAGTAAGTTTCTTTTAAGCGCAATTCGCGTTCAAATACTTTCATTGTGTCGAAACGCATTATTTTAAAAACAGCTAAACTGAAAACACTGAAGATATTTATTTGAAGACAACCTCTGACACGAGAGCAAACAACAGTAGTCATGTAAAAATTATTAGCACTAGGTACCTAAACCCTAAACCTAATTAGTTGTTCAATCTCATTTTTAAGGTCCTACTTTCAAAACACGTCACACCTACATACGTCACACATACATACTAAGTATTATGTATTATTATTATGTAGCAATAGTTCAATTACAAAGCTAAATTTAGGTCACGGCGACTGATATGAAAGACATTTTCGAGTCCATAAGGAACACTGATCGATTCCTTGACAATAAATGAACTTTATGGACATACGTCATAAGAAATATATCATCACACATATATCATATTTGGTTTCACATAGTTCAATAACTGTCTGTTTTATAATGACGCGGTGGTATTTTGTGTTGTGTTGTATATTTGTATTATTATGTATCACAGAAATCTAAACGTACATACCTTTTTAATACAATATTTTTACCAAACAAAGACCTACGAATAGAAAATGTTCTTTATTTACCTGTATTTACCAGTCATTATTCTCAGGTATGTACTTACTATGGGTGGTAAAAATATTAACTACTAAAATTCACTGCGTTATTTAAGGAGCTGTCAAAGAGTTAAATATAAGTATTTTATAAAAAAAACCAACTTTAAAAGTTTGTAGAAATGCATCTATTTGCCAAGTTTTATTAATATTGGTTAACGGAAAGTCGGAAAGTGGGTGAAATACAATAAACCGAATTCATTCCCTAATTTGCCTTCCTTAGAGGTGAAATATTTGTGGTGGTGGGAATACCCCTTTCCAACAAAAAAAAAAAGGAATAGTAGAATCGATTCACGTATGTCTTAGTAGTCGCGTCACATACACATACAAAAAAATCAGTCGGATTGAAGAACTTCCTCCTTTTTTGAAGTCGATTAAAAAGTAAAGAAACGTAATTAAATAGATTGTTCCAAAAAAATTTTACCTCCTTTCAAGTCGGTTATGAAAAATTTGAAAGTGATAAAAACATAATGCACACTGTTTTAATACCATTAAAAGATCGTAGGTAATACTTAATATCAGTAGAAAAGTATCTAAATACATTTTAATTTGTATAGTACAGTGTCAATCAATTTGTAACTCGAAATGAAAATGATTGTAGCGAACAGTTTTAAATTATTTATTTTAAAAACCCACGTAAGTGCATTTCTCATCATGAATGACAAATAGCTATTTAAAGCCATTGGCTCAAAGTTTATCGCTTCTTTCATTCCGAGACGAGGAAAGGTTAAAACCAGAATGGTATAAGACAGTGTTATAAACAGCCAATGTTAATAAATAAGGTCGCATGTTAAGTTTTTTAGATTTTCTTTAACTTAGTTATTTAGTGAACAACAACAAATATTTAGACTAATTAATAAACAATAATAAATAAATAAATAATAAATAACGCACACACTCATTGTCCCGCACTAAGAAAACCCAGTGTCGCGAGTGCCATGGACACACATACAGACAACCAAATTACACCCAAACTCACGAGAGAAATGTAGAGAATGTAGGCCATACAAATGTTTCTCTCAGCCCGGGAATAAAATCCGGGATCTCTGCGTAGCAGACCAACATGGCAACCGTTCATCCACGGAGGGATTAGTACAATTTAGTAGTTACGTATTTTGTATAGTGAACATTTCGATTTACAATTGTATTTTAAAACAATCTTTGTTTATTAAATATCTAAAACTACCAATAAGAACACTTTTTTTGTCTAATGAGATAATTCTTACTCTTTATACCTACTTTACCAAATGTAGGAAATTAAATTCATAATACTGATTTCTTACAATTTGATCATAATCGTACTAAAGGCTAAACCGTTACCCTTAATACGTGTGCTGACCATGAAAAATGTCAATAATATGTTTTTTTCAAAAATGCATGTAAGTGATGATGTTCCTTTTTACGCTGTGTTTTGTTATTTATGGGAACAAAAACTAATTATTACGTAGTAATAGTAGCAGTCAGCCGTGACCATGGGACCTGTTAAGAACCCGAAACGTTGGTTTATTTGAAAAAAAAAACAAATATGCGCGATTGAGATCCGAAAAAATAGTTTCATTTTAGATGTCTAAAATCTAAGAAAACCTAAGAAATCGATACTAATTATTATGAGTACACTACATCAAATTTTCCGTTTACCTTTCGTAACCTAGTGTTTTTAGAATAAGTAACTTTTAGAAATCGGTACGGACTATAGTTTATCATGCATAACCATTGACAGTCAATGTGCACAACATAGTCGTGCACCTATCCGATAACTATAATTCTGAAAACAAATAATATCTCTACAAGTCTGTCTCGGTGGCTTTATGTGTACCGCGATAAAAAACTAGAATATAGATAACGGTATGCCTATATTATTGTGTTTAATATGTAATGTAATAATATACAACCTTGTCCTTGTACAGAGACATCTTCACGTCACTCCGTTATCTGCTTCAACTCATCGAGATGAATGTAGAGCAATAATTCTCTGAAACTTGCTTACTTTGCCTCATATAACACATATACATAAAGTATGTGTACAAGCTCTGGCTTAAAACTATTTTCATGCACTTCACATACAATGTGAATAAAAATGTATAATCCCAACGTTAATTTCTTGAAAAATTTGCTTAAAAATATGGTCTTTGAAAAATATTTTAAAAAATCTTATAAAAAAAATGATGTAGTAGTAGAGCTCTTGTGAAAGTTTCTTCAAGGAAGTACTGCTACCTTACTTATTTCTGCCGCCGCGCAGTAATGTGAGCATTACTAAGTTCCGGTTTAGAAGAGTAAGGGTGCTGGTGAAATTACAGGCACATGAGACTTATCAACTTATGTCTCAGAGAATGACGGGCGCAGTGGCAGTGCCCGCAGATCTTTGTGTTTTAAAGCTCTGAGTGCCACTGCAGCGTCCCGTCACTTGGTTTCATTAAAAAAATTATATCATATAAAATATAACATAATAATTATATATAATATATTACTAAATATCTGAACTTTTTGACGATAAAAGTGTTTGATGCATGGTTATAGAACTTTTAATTTAAAGTTAATAAATTATTTCTGTCTATTTGTCTATTACTACTATCTAATCAAAATTATTATAAGACATAAATGTACCAATAATACATGTATAGAATAATAAATATAGAAATCCCGCTCCTTAAATAATAAATATAGAAATTATAACAATAACGCACAAACTCAACATAGTCCCACACTAGGGAAACCCTGTGTCGCGGCTGCCATGGACACACACATAGACAACCACAAATTACACCCAAACACACGAGAGAAATAAATGTAGGCCATACAATATTCTACATCAATTAAATGCGCTCATGTTTATAATGAACCTAAATTATAAGTTTAATTTGCTTCTCTCTTACAGGGCATCACATGTACATATGTACCTACTATAGTTTTAAGTTTATTAACCAGTACCGTTCACGTGAAATGCAATAAATGAATATTAATGAGCTAAATAGTTGAGAGAATGTTTGTTACAGTGCTCAAGTTGAATTTGAGTGTTTAATGACATATATTGAAACTATTATATGTACTTTAGTAAGCACTTAAATGCTGTGGATTAGCCTTTTATGAGCCTACCAAACTATCAATTTACGCTACTCGCTTTTATTAAATAGCATACATAAATAACAGTACAAAATAACATAGGCACTTATTATTATTGAATCAAATGTCGAACAAACATTTCTTCAACCCGACTGGACTAGAACCAGCGACTATTAAGTCAACATGGCTACCGCTCTACCAACTGAGCTACGAATTTCTCCATATCAAGATAAATCAATAAAAATAAATTATTACCATATAGGCACTTCTTTCATTTTTCTTTATTATTTCATTTTTCTCTATAACTTCTCTGTCAATTTACATCGAAATGCTTAATTTTCCAAGAGAATGCAATATTTTCTAACAGAAATAAATGGTCAACGCTTCAACGCTTTCCAAAGACCTTGATAGCAGAACGAGTTATCTGTTGTCATCGGTTACTAGAACTAATAAAAACGACATTGCTATGCTAATGGCAGATCACGTAGAAATTTCTTGTATACTATACAAGCAAGCATAAAAACTTCAGTACACTGTTACAAATACAAAATTACAAGGTTATATGTATAAGGTTACAAAGAAGACGGTGGGCTATCAACTCCAGTTAAAAGTTGTGTTATAGATTACACATGGCTAGTACAATTAACCCCAAACCTCTTAACAAAAACAACATAATATTTCACCGTGTATGAAAATGGAAAGTCAAAACACGAATGGAACACTTGATGTAAGTTTGAATGAAAAATTTACGAGTTTTTGAAATCGCAATTGGTCTCCTGATTCCTCTTAAGTTGCTTTAAACAACTTCCACGTGAAAGCCATTTACGTAATTGTAATCGGTTTCCCACAGACCTGATAGTTGGTGCTGTATTTCATATATAATTTGTATGTATTATATTATTTTTGTCACACACATTAGGGTTTTGAGTACCGCTGTATTTCCGCGTCCTGGGAAAAATATGGAGAACGCACCGACGTTCTCGCAAATCCCGGAAAAAACGAGACTTTCGAGACTGTTTCAAAAGTGAACCTCCGTACTTATAGGCCAGATATTCAGACAGTCTAAACATGATATTTTGATTACGTTCTAAATATTTATGAAAAGTATTTTTCCGTTTTTATATTGGGTACGTTAGAAACAAAGGGCATGATTTTGTTACTACCGTTTTTCTATCTCCACAGATTATACTGACTTCCACTCTACAATGTTATCATGTCCATGTAAACAGAATAAATGGTTAATGTTGATTTAGTATACTTTAACATTTTTTTAATTAAGTGACATAAGGCTCAAGCCTCGAAATTCCCGGAACGAAAACACGAGTCTAGTCTCCTAAAAATCGTCGAGACACTCGAAATTTTCGAGACCGAAATTCCCAGGATGCAATTTCTAATAGGTAATTTTCAGGTTAGTTTTCTCTACCTAATTTCGGTGTCAATTATTATTATTTAAATAATACAGAATATTATCATGAAGTGTTACTTAATATTCCAGAGCAGTATTCGAAAATATTATTCAATATTTAATGATAGTATACTTAAATAACAAAAATTGCCACTAAAATTCCTATAATACACAATAAAATAAATGGAATTAAAAACATATCCAGTATAAGAAAGTCCTACGAAAACATTTCCAACGACAACGATAAATACATCGTTATCCCTTATGATTGAGTCATATTTTACTTTATTTATAGTACCCAAGAAAGTCGCACCCTTAGTGTAATTAGGCCAAATTTGCAAACTGGCGACATTTCAAGAAAAAGGTTTGAAGATTCCACGAATTAAATTAATCGATTTTTATGCTTGAATAGGAGAGTCAAAAATTACCGATACACATAATTTTTTTGATGTATTTGACGTATGATCACATGTGGCGTTATTATACCAAGATTTACCAAGAGTTATTGAAACATACTAACAATAAAAAGAAACGCAAACACGATGGCTTCTTAAAGGTTTTAATATCAAATAACGTAGCGTACATATTTACCGTTGTTTCACGTCAAATTCTCTTTAGGAAGACAGGTGCCAGGAGCAATGTGGCACGGTACTACATATCGTAGATATATAGGAAACAACTTAGCTCATAAAATCGCCCACTAGCATGTAGAAGTTTAAGAATCCTCTAGTACAGGTTTAATTTTTTTATATCTAAATGGCGAAGAATAGATAAAAACGCCTTAATTACATTTTATTTAAGCATTACAATTTTATTCATAGCTTATTTCTACAATTTTATTTCCCATTCATTTATTTTGTTACCGTTGTCTTTGTTTAAAATTGTTCCTTGCGTTATTTAAGTGTGAGTGTGAGTTTATAATGTAATAAAAAGCTACAGCTTCTACAAAGACGAGCTTAAACTGCGAATGAATTTACAACATTACTACAACTTTACTAGTATGAATAATTAAACTTTTTTTATTGAAACAATACCGATCACAAAAGTTTGTGGAATTACATCTTAATGCCAAGTTTTTTGGAAATCGGTTAATAGAATGTGGATGAGATCCAATAAACCAGATTCACCTCCTAATTTGCGACCCTTAGAGACGGAATATCTTTTTTTTATATCATCAAGTGACGGGACGAGCAAGTCGTGCGCCTGATGGTAAGCTACACGCCAGTCCATAACAGTTACAGTGCCACTCAGAGCTTTAAATTGCGAAGATTTGAGACATAAGTGGTCACCCTGAAACATAAGGTGACAAGTCCCATGTGCTTGTAATGCCACCAGCACCCTTACCCTTCATAACCGGAACGCAGTAATGCTGACATTACTGCTTGGCGGCAGAAATAGGTAAGGAGGCAGTACTACCCTGGATGATATCTTCTTCAAGTTTGAATGGGATCACTATTCAGGTACCCTCTTTACAACAAAAAAAGGGTCCTAGAAATCGGTCTGGAAATAATCGCGTATAACATGCACACAAAAAAATACAGTCGGATTGAGGACCCTCCTTTTTTTTAAAGTCGGGTAAAAATAAGTTTTTGACTTGATTTCCGTTTCAACAAATCTTAACACAACAATAATATTATAGTTGTTTTGAATTAAATCCAATGCTTTATTTCAATGTTGCTACAACCACACGCCATCATCATAGCGTGTCTATTCCTACTAAAATTACCAGGCAAAACCCGTAATGCGACTTACAAAAACATTGGCAACTATATATATATATAGACGAACTTCCATATCAGTAGACATGGAAATAGCGTTTAAATAAGATTAACTAAGTTCACTTTAACTTTAACATGGTCTCAAACAAGGAAATTTCCTGTACTTTGAGTAGGTGTACCAACAACGGAATTCACCGCGAGACTTAGCACAGAACACCCAGACAAGAACCAATTTAGCAAGGTCATCAATAAAATCGAACCCGATACTTTTCCATCCAGCATCCACAGAGCAAACCGTAGCCCGTAGGGCCACCGAGTTCGTCTTATATGTATATTATAGTTAGTCTTTTTTTATGACGTGATAAGAGACGCGACGAACAAGTCGTGCGACTGGTGGTAAGCGACACGCCTGTCCATAGCAGTTCCAGTTCCACTCAAAGTTTTAAATCTCAAAGATATGAGAGACACTGTCGCGTTGCCCCTCACCGTGAGACGTAAAGTTGACAAGTCCCATGTGCCTGTAATTTTACCAGCACCCTTACTCTTCGAAACCGGAACGCAGTAATTACTGTAATCATCATCAGTAACTATTTACATGGCGGCAGAAATAGGTAAGGTGACGAACTCTTTCACAAGGAGCTTTACCGCTTCCAAACGGTCTACTTCATGAAATTACAAGCACATGGGACTTGTCAACTTGTCTCAGGGTGGCGAGCGCAGTGGTAGTGCCCCTAAGATCTTTGCGATTAAAAGCTCTGAGTGGCACTATAACTGTTATGGATAGGCGTTTCATTTATCACCAGGCGCAATTGTTCGATCTGTCGCTTGGTATTACTCGAATAAAAAAATCCATGTGGATGCACATACAAATCCATTGAAAATTCAACTTTATTTAAAAAACGTTAAGTCTACAGTGTAATGTCGAGGCTATTGACGTACCTAATTTATTTGTATTACATGACAATGGACTGATACATTATAAACATAGTTTTAATTTATTTAGACTTATATACAAACATATACCTGGTTTGATGCAAATTGCGTGCCAAATAGAAAAATAATTGTTACCTTAAAAACCATTCTAGTGTGCAACCGGGATTGTATTGACCACAAAAAGTGAAAAACCCTAATAATTAAGTTTTCATAATGACTGTCTAGGTCTGGGAATATGACAAATGTTTTGAAACCTAAATTACATATGGGGTGGCATGTTACAGAATAGACGACCATTATTTAGGGGGACATGTATTAAAATTTTATGTGGGAGCTTTTTTTATTTGGACCGGAAATTGTAGACAGTATTTAGAAAAAAACTTAATTTGACATCAATTATTTCGCTTTATAGAATTGAAAATATCAGTAAGTTACTGGTATTCGTAGCTTTTTTCGATCTTAATGTGTCATCAGTACCTTACTATATAATATAATAAAATATTTTGTATGATTCCGGTTCATTGAATTTAATCCGTTAATAGATTTTAATAAAATTTGGCACATACGTGACACGCCTGTCCATAACAGTTGCAGTGCCACTCAGAGCTTTAAATCGCAAAGATCTGAGATACACTGCCTCTGCGCCTATCACCCTGAGACAAGTTGAAAAGTCCCATGTGCTTGCTATTTCACCTTTCAAGGGAACGCAGTAATGCTCACATTACTGCTTGGCGGCAGAAATAGGTAAGGTAGAAGTACTTCCCTGAAGGAACTCTTCCACAAGGAGCTCTACTGCTACTGAAAAGCTTATCTGATGGTAGAAAGTGCAGACAGATAATAGGAACATCAACCGTGAAAAGCAGTTTACCTTGTGTTTGAATAATATGATTCTTTTTGACAAGAACTTCTATCTGCGTATCAATTGTCGTTGAGTGCGGCAACGAATGAAACGAAAGCTGATAAACATAGTTTTGAAGTCGATTTTTTAAAATAAAATTATTCTTTTTATTATTGATCAAGTAATTTGTACATAAACTTTTGTGTCATGTTTTTAAAAGTATTAAAAGACCGTTAAAATGGCTTGTGTTTAATCAGATGGATACAAAGTACAAACACTTGAGCACAGTTTGAAGAAGTCACGGTTGAGTAGGTGTGACCTCACTCCTACACTATGCGTTTAATTCTTGTGATATGTTTCACCCCAAACCTTACTTATCGTCGCGATTTGAAACACTGTTAAAATAAACAAACTTTTTACTTTTTCTTAGTATTGTTATTACATTTTTAAACATATTTTCAAGTTAGAAAATAAGTTCAGTTATATTGCGACACGTAAGTCTAATAATTCAAACTTTCTTATAAAAGAAAACTGACCTCAAAAGTTTGCTAATCCACTTTTTATTGGAATTACATCTACTCCTATTTGCTAAGTTTTATTGAAATTGATTATCGCAAAGTGTGTAAAAAATCCAATTTACCGGATGATCATCTCTTAATTTGCCACCCTTGCAGGCAGAATATTTTCTTCAAATTTAAAAGGGACCACTACTGAGGTACTTCTTTTCCAACAAAAAAGAATCATCGAAATTGGTTCACAAATGTCGGAGTAATCGCAAAACATACACACACAAAAATACATCCGAATTGAGAACCTTTTTTATTGAAGTCGGTTAAAAAAGGTCAATAATTTTAAAAGTTATGAATTTTTACATCTGCTAAATTGGATAATAGTGCTGGCAATCACGTCGTAAATAGGTACAATCGAGAAGTTATTGAATGCAAGTCTGAACACAAAATAACAATGACATACAAACCATTTTATCTCGTTAAGAGTCCGATGATGTTACTAAAAATTCATTTGGACTTAGGAATTAATTTTTCTCACGAAAGTTTCTTTATATGGCGAAATCTATTTTATTGGCTAAATATTAAAGTTTAGTAATATCAATGAGGTCTGGTTTTAGTATTTGTGTTCGAATAATATCTTTATAAATCTTGTCTCTATAATATGGCTTTTAATATTTTTATTGTGCAGTAAAGAATATTTCTATTATTTTCCAATTTGATCCTCGCTTTTGTTCCCGTTCAGCTTAAAGGGTACACTATGGCTAATCCAAAATACGAACAATGTATACATTATATTTAACAGATTCAAATCCCTCTTGACAAAAACTTTCTCAGTATTAAGTCCATCTCGAGAAAGAAGTTGTCGGAGCAACTGTATGTTTTAAAATTTACACCTGTGTACAATTTAGAAATTAACAAAATTAGATAAATATATTCTTGTTCGGTTTGTAAATAAAACCATGAAAAATTATTTTGTTGTTGTTGTTAATGGTTTGTTTGAAAAAATAAATATACGCTATTTACATCCGAAGAAAGTTTCATTTCCTATGTGTAACAATCGCGAAAACCTAGAACTCGATATATTTGCTTTTTTTTAAAAGAAAACAACGTTCCGGACTCATTACAGGTTCCATGGTCACGGTTGACCAAAAATAGTTACTCTTATACGAAAAATTAAAACAAAAAAATAGTTTCTTTTCCTAAGTATTTAAATGTATTTATAAATAACATAGAACACGAACAAAAGTTAATGTTTTTTTTAACCTGACCTTCAATCAGCGAATATCTGTACTGAGGGAATACCAGAGTAACGATTCACTAGCACTAGCACTACTCTTACACCCAGACCACGTTCAATTAAAAAAGTTGAAAATGTGATTCCACCCAGAATCGGACCCGGGACCTATTTATTCATCGACTACCTATAGTATTAACCACTAGGCCACCGAGGTAGTCATATGATATTAACGAGGCTTAAAAGAATGAGATTGTGCTTCATAAAACACCTACTCGCAACTATTACCGATACAAATAAACAAGGCTGATGACTCATTTTCTTAATTCTTGCTTAACAATCTAAGATAGAATGAAGAATTCGTTTATGACGTCATTGCCGGTAAACATTGTATAGAAAAAAACTTCTTAGGTAAGTAGGTTTTGAAATTATTTTTCCGGATTTAAATCGCGTATATTTGTTTTTTCAAACATACCAGCGTTTCGGGCCTTATTCAGGTCCCGTGGTCACAATTGTCACAGTCAACCGTAAATGCTACAAATTCATACTTGACGGTTTGTCTCTTTAGATGTAACCTACTGCACAAAAACTTTTGACAAAACCTACTTATCGAGTTTTTAGGTTTTCGCGATTGTTACACATAGGAAATGAAACTATTTTTCCAGATTTAAACAGTCACAGGTCATAGGACCTATAAAAGGCCCGAAACGTAGGTTTGTATGCAAAAACAAATATACGCGATTTAAGTAAAGCCCGTAGTTGTTTTTTTGAGATCCATATTGCGAAACTGGATACCCCCTATCATACGCCGTTATTGTCCATGAACGGATAAAGTAACTCTCAAGTTAGTTTAGTTATGGAGTCAAGAGACTTCGGAAAATCGTAACCCGCAATTCGTCACACGAAATGACGTCGTACACAACAAACCAAACTCGTATGTTGGCCAACTAGGCGGGTTGCCAATGTGTCGTAACTGGGCACGTTTGTTACGTCGCTTAACTGCTGAATTAGCGTAATAGATCTGTACCAAGGTCAATTTATGTTACCTTCCAAAAATATATAATTTTCTTATTTTAAACATCTGTCCATAACCGAAGTCCCGTTTTATTTGATTTTTAAGTCGGGACTTAATCATGTATAACACATTATTATTAAACGTCCCTTCGGGACCATGGACTTCACAATACGTCTGAAACGTGATTAAGTCCCGAATTCAAAATCAAATAATGAATGAAAATCGTGAAAGTTTAAGTCGAAGTCCTATTTCTTCAAGGTTACTAAACAAACGTATAGCTATTATAGAATACTATTTTGTATCTATATATACTTTATATAAATGTACACTTAGTGCACAATGTCAATTTGAAACTATACAAACGTATAAATACCATTTGGTTGCTATATAAAACTGTAGTTACTGTAAAATCCCATTTTATGACTACACGAACATCTATGTGTTGGTAAATAATAAACATTGACTATTTTATAAAATAAAAAGAAAAAAGCCCTAACAGCTTAATGGTTTGACCTACCGCCTCTCAAGCAGATGGGCGTATGTTCGAATCTAGGCTCGCACCTCGGAGTTATTCGAAATTTGTGCGCGTAATTTAATTTGAAGTTTACTATGAGACATATAACAACGTTCCTTAATAGTACGAAATAGCGCTTCTTTATTACGTAGTCTAAGAGCCAGGCACTAATCAAAATCTGAGTAATTGACCGACCTTGTAATAATGTAAATTTGTCGTAAATGTTTCCACACACCGTTCCCCTCCTGACTAAATGTCGTAACTAACGTTAAAAAATTTTGAACTGATTGACTTAATTTGAATTGTAGCTCGCCTAGGGCACAGCTCGTATCAAACTCATTCTATCGCACATAAAAAGTAGAGTACATATAAAAAACAAAGATTATTATAAAATGTTCTCTTCTGAAACCTGATTGAATTGTGTCGGTCAAAGAGAGCTTTATGTCCATGCAGTAAGAACGAAAAAGACGTTGTGCATTTCGATTCCGCTGGAGCCGCCGACGCACAATGTGTTTTTCACTCTTATTACATATTAAATTATGCCATAATGCTTTTTCTGAGGGGCCTAATGCGATTGTCGATAATGCCATGTCGGTAAGTGTGACGACTTCCTAAAATTCAAGATACGACAATTAATGATTGGGGGATTATATTATGTAAACCATACCACAATTCCACTTCAAACATTAAGTCAATGACTTCAAAGGTTTTTCTTTTTAGTATATTTTTTTGTTGAGCATTGGCTACAGAGCCATCAGCTAATAAAATCAAAATGCGATACTAAAATTGTAACTACAAAAAACGCGCCATTTTCTGCTCATAAAAATTACATGTCTTAATTTAATTAAATTTTCAAGACATCATTGGAAGAGGATGGCGACGAAGAACATTCTCAGATCAAATTGAAAGTGTTTTTAAAAAGGTTTGAGTGCGTAATGAGAAGAATAAGAGGGCCTGTATTAAAAGGTTGATGAATGAAAGTGAAGCAAGAGAAATTTGTCAGGATCGTGCTAAGTGACGATCGATAGTACCTGCCTACCCCAAAGGGAATCTAAGGGCATAAGTATAAATAAGAACAATAATAAAAAAAATTACTCAATAATGCCTATACATAAGGAATGTTTATTTCTTATTATTGTAAAACTATGAAATATATATTACAAACTATTGTAAAACAACTCTACATTAATTATATCACCACTATACTATAAATTATATATCACATTCTAATGGCTTTGCAGTTGAGTTTCGTGTTCCATTACCCCTAATATCATGTCGAAATTTACTAAACCGTGTATGACGGCGTATGTATGGAGGTTGCTAAGACATGCATGAGATATATGTTACCGAGTTACGTAAGCATACAGTTTCTCTAGGTCGACGTATACAAATTTTACCACAAATTGCAGCTACTGTAAATTTTCCATGTAAACTCTATGCTCTTAGTAGTGGTAGAGTTTTCTTTTTTATGGTACCAAATAAAGGGAAGAACAATCGTGCACCTGGTGGTAAGCAGTAGAGCTCCTTGTGAAAGAGTTGAAGTGACAGTACTTCCCAGAACGAACTCTTTCACTAGGAGCTCTACTGATATTAAAATTGCTGTCTGTGCAGAATCTGTAGTAGAACTGGGTAGGCACCACCACCTTACCTATTTCTACTGTAAAGCAGCACTGATTTTCTATTAGTCCAAAGTAACAGATACTTAATACGTACTACATGCTTCTTAATGTTTCGGTTGAAAAAATCCTAAATAATCGTGACGACGTAAATATTTCATGACCTTGATTTAATAAAGCCACTTGTGATCATATTATGTCAAACATTTATTATGTGAAAATAAAAAATAACACGAATTACTTGAGACAATCTAATTCGTATGTATATGTGAAATTTCATAACTGTCCTTTTAAGCATTAGAAATTTGTCGACTCTCTCATGAAAAAAATTTACATTTTGCAAGAGCATATGAGACCTTATAACATATGCGATGTTAATATTGATTTAAGATTATAGTTGCAATTTTTAAGTTATTGAATGTCACGATGTTTGACAAACCATGATATTCAAATGTTTTTGTGAAATTAATTCACTAGTTTGTTATAATTTATAATTATTAATACAAAGATCTAAAACTTCAAAAATTCCTTCAATCCGGCTTGATTGGAACATCTAGCAAACGGAGCCATGGAACGAACTAGCGGACCTTACGAATTTTTCTATGTGCTTGTTGCAGATCTTTCTTTTGGTTTTAACGATTTTTTTGCCGTAGCGCCATCTGTGAGAAAGCTATTTCATCATACATTATGATTATAGTTTTTTAAACTAAAACTATCTACTATTTCTTATAAAATAAACTGTGAAGAGTTACAAATAGACTTTTATTTCTTCAGCTACTCTCCAAACATTTTCAGTCAGCACAAAATTGTCTGTGACAACTTTAAAGGTCAGCAGCCCTAGACGCAAGAATATGGCGGATACCAAATGTTGTGTTATGTAAAATATTTTTCATATGCCTAAAGTTTAGATCAAATTAGACTGAACCTAAATATGTACCATATAAGAAACTAATATTATACTATCCTATTACATATTACGTTTGCTTGACTTTCAACACGTTGAAAATATTATTTCCGCAGATGATGATCAAGTTGTTTACCTACAAAATGACACATCTCTCATACATATATTAATGACCGTGTCATAGAAATACGTACAAGATATGTAAACAGTATAATTTGTTTTTGCTATAGCTTCAATAGTATCTTTCCTTTTTTTTTCAGTTTGCAATAATTGCAAAGTGAACAATCAACAACAAATCGAGGCACCTATTAGGTCATCTCCCTAAAAAAAGAAACTGGTACGTACGCCATACATAATGAATAGTAAGTATAAAGATTTACAATCAATTATATACACAGTTGTATCCAACGACATATCGTGAAACCAGTACGTAAATTTCTCACATTCAAAACAAGCTATTTACATCAATTTGTACGGGTTGACCTGTAACTCTACACAATATCACCCATTAGCTAACCGATGGAAACGAACTAAATTGCCGGCTTTGTACACATTGTGGTACGTATACGACGTACAATGCAATGCATACCTAAAAGATGTGATATACTGCCAAATACACTTAACAACAAAAGGCCATTTTTCAAATTAAAGGCAATAAATTAAAGGAAAATCACTTACCCACAAGTGCACATTTCGCAGATACACTGTTCCTTAATAACTGTCTTTTCAGGTTTTTTAGGGCCTCTTGGCCTGGTCTCTTCAATGAAAGTGGTCTCGGAAGTAGTTCTATCGTCGAGTATGGTCTTCCGATCATCAATGACGGTCTCATCATAGACCGTGCTGATATCCTCTCTCGTGCTAGTGATGGTATGGTCGACCACATCATATTCGCGTACGTCCTTCGTCATCTTGGCGTCTCGCTAGAATAAAATAATTCCGCATTACAGGCGAATTCCGGCATCAAACATCAATCCTATAAGTAATCATAAAGTTACATACCAAGTTTGTAACATCCATCGCGCTCTTGTCGACGAAAACGTTTGTCTTGACCTTGTCATCCTCTTTTGCATCCTCGTATGTGGTAATCTTCGTTTTTATTCCATTCTCGATTATGTAGCGCGTGACTTCTACTTGACTTTTAGTCTTTTCAACTTCAAAAGACTTCTTAGTAAATTCGGTATTAGCGGTATTCACAATTGTCGTGAGCTCTTCGGCGTCAACGCCTTCGTACAAATCCTTTACGTCTTCATTTATTTTAGTTCCGAAAGAAACCTTCTCAATTCTTTTGAAAGGATACTTCTTTACTGTATCAATGATGTCTTTCAACACCCTATCATCTATCGTCCTTCTGTTAATCACAATACTTTTATCACTTACAGTAACATTTTTGTTAGACTGCGTTGTTTCGATGATTTTCCTCAAATCACTTATTGATGTAAAATCTTTAATGTCCCTCGAAGACAATATGATGTTTTCTTCTGTATCTTGCCTTTTCAGATGATGCCTTGGTTTTTCTGGTCGACCAAAAGGAGACATATCTTTTGGTCGTTTGGGCCTATCATCATCCTTTTCGTAAATGAATTTTCCATTCCAAGTCCCTGTACTTCGTTCATAAGTTGTAAGGGTATCTTTTGTCTCCTTGTTCAACGTGGATGCTGTCTCTTGTGTAAGGTGTTGTTTCTCAGTAGTCAAAAATTCGCTTGTGTGCTGAACATTACTCGAGTCCTTTATGGTAGACTGATCAGTAGATGTCGTTTGATAAGTAGATGAGTGAACATTGTCATCAGTTGTACCTTGAATGCGTCGATTCAGAATATCATCTGTATCATTGAAATTTTCAGTAATAGCCTTCTTTTTTGTATAGTCACCGCCGTGAGTGTTACTTGTGTAAGCGATTTGTTTTCCATCTTTATATAAAGCGGACTCTTCTGAAACGTAGTTAGAGCTCGTAGGTACTCCGTCTTTACCAGTATCGTAATGAGATTCTTTATCCAAAACATGGCGAGTATATTCATGTTGAGGTTTAACACCAGTTCCGCCCACATTGTGACTCTTCTCATACGTCGCATGCTCTTTGCTATCGCCCCATTCTCTGTTAGACGTATCAATAATCCTTTCCTTTCCGTCGACTATTTCAACCCTGTATGACGAAGAAGTGGCTTGCTCAGCACTACTGGTGTTACTCTTCATGATTTTAGTTGAAAAGTTAAAGTTTTTGCTGTCTCCCACATGTAAAATATCACCAACTTTTTTCAATTCATCTTGTACAGTTGTGTCATAACCGTAAAAGTTTGATGAATCTGTTTTGTTTACATTACGTCTCTTATCCTGTGTTGTGGCATCAATTGATTTTATATTGCTTTTGTTTGTTTTGATAGTATCCTCGCTATTAGACGTAGTAGTAGTATAATTTTGAGAGCTTGAACTGATTTGCTCTTCCGTAATATTTGACAGTTGATGATAATCACTAGTATTTGAGTGATCTTGAGTAGAAATATTAGCATTTAACTTATCTTGTGTGATGTTAGAATGATTATCTTTAGAAGTTAGCTGTCCCTGTGTAGAAGTATATTGTTGTTCAATAGAATTGTCCTTCTCCTTAATGTAGTTAGTGTGAGAAGTGACTTGACTTCCGTCTTTAATAAACTTTGCATCTTCTTTTATTGTCAATTCACTTTTAGGTTTTTTTCCATCTTTTCCAGTGTCGTATTTAGATTTCATGTCATAATTCTGTATGCTATGTGCCGATTGTGGCTTGATACCTGTACCACTTACGCTATCGTATGCCTCACTTTTGGCTTGTTCTTTAGCATCGCCCCATTCTCTGTGAGTGCTGTCAATTATGCGTTCTTTGCCATCTATTATTTCAACAACGTACGACGATGAAGAGGATTTTACTACACTGCTGCTCTTACTCTCACTAGATTGTGAAGTGCTCGTAAACTGTTTTGTCCTTGAATCTTTGTCAAGCGATCCTTCACCACCGTAGAAGTTAGAAATATCAGACTTTGCAGTCTGACCTCTTTTCGACGGCTGAGGAGAATTTTGGTAAGTTACATTCTCTCGTTGGTTAGTGTTCTTCTGATTTGTTGATGTAAATTTGCTTGCATCAGATTTTGAAGAAGTAGACTGGTTCGTTGCGGCTGTTTGCTTATTTAGAACGTCCTGACGTTCAGATTGAAGCAAAGAATTAGTAGCATTAGCACCTTGAGATCTTGTTAAGAATGTAGATGAGGAGTCTGCGACACGGCTTCCATTGCTATCTAAAAAGGCGGTATTGAGAGTTTGATTTCCAGAAGAAGAATCCATAGTTCGATCAAATGTCTGGCTTTGACTAGAACCAGACTGTTGAACAGATGTAGAAGAAGATTGATAAGTCTCACTCTTAGAACTTTGTTGTTGCGATGAGGATTCTTGTAGCACCGACGATGAAACGAACTCACCAGTTGTGGACAGAGCCATATCACTTGTATGATGTCCTAGCGATCTTGTTTGCGATAGATCAGTCATCGAAGGAGCTTCCGTGATAATATAGTGCGGGTGGCTGTTATAATGCTCCGATATAGTGGAGCCAGTCACCGACCCATGGTCGGTTACGTCAGTTATCATAAGCGGGTCGTCTTCCTCGACCTTTACCTCGATGTAGCGGACCTTCTTGCCGGAGCTGACTTTCTGCACAGTACTGCTGCTGGTTGTTGTTGAACTGCTCTTTTGAACACTCGTCGAAGCTCCACTGGACGAAGCCACTTGATTAGACTGCTTAGTCTTTTTATTTTTAATTGTCATTTTGATCCCACAATAAATTATTTACGCCCTAAAACTTAACCTCTAAAGAGATTCTTAAATTACGATTAAATATTCTTAAATGCAAGTCTTATTATATCACATAATAAAGTTGTCAAACAATTGCCATGTAGTGAGTGGTAGCGGTCACGAGAGTCGTTCGTGTCGAGTCGCGTGCGCGCGCGCTGCTCGCGACTGGCTCGCGGATTCTGAGCGTGCGCACTGCCGCGCGGGTTCTGGCAAAGGCGCCCCCCGGCTCAGTACGGTACCTTGACGCCACACCGCCGCCGCCGCGCCGTCGCATCGCCCACAAGGCCTTCGACTCAGTGACACGTAAGCGCTTACATCTCCCAGCCGATCGAACACCAAAAAAGGTGTAAATGACACAAAGTTTCACTTAATCTTCAACCTTAGTCAGTCCTCTTGCTCATGAATTAATGAATCGGCCATATGACCTCTAAATCTGCATCGATTACGGAACAGTGCCAAGTTCACAATGCACTTGTTATTTCCGTCTGTACCGTCATAAATATTTTTCATTCAGTCACTGTCTGCAGTACTTAAACGAGTAAACAATCATTTTTCACCATCAACCTTGCACCCCCTTAGTGATCCTCGACTAGACTAATACAAAGTGTGGTAACGTACAATACCCTCACTGGTGGGTCGATAATTCTGAAACACTGAACTTGACGATTGTGTGATTACCTACGTACTTTATGTGCCCACCATACAACATAAATGTGTCGTTTTTAAAATATGTAATTGACGATGGAGTACCTATGTATCTTAGAATGCGCTATTTTCATAATATTATACCTGAACGTGTTCGGTGTATATAATTTTAAACTGTATTTAATATGTATTTATGTGGTAACAATATAATTATTATATGGTATGGTATAGTAATTATTAAGATAAACATTATAGGTATAACATCAAAACTGTGCTAATATTATTATGTACTTTTCTACCCATGATGATGAATAAAAATATTATAATTAATAATCGCATAAGCATTTTTTAAGAGAATAATTGTATTTTACACGCGTATGTAAAACATAAGTAAAGCCTATAGGCTGACGATATAGATGTATGGTATCTATTTACATAAAGTTTTGGTGCAACGCTGCCTCGTCGTAAGATACCTATCTGCATTCACGGCGGCGGCCTACATTTTTTATCATCCTGTACAACGTCAAATATTTAGTATTGATTACGGTAAGTTACATGAAGGTGTATTATATCCGAACAAATGTATAAATTTATAGATTTTGTAGTAATTTAATCTACCCTTTCGTAGAAAATTTATTTATCTTTGAATGTATGAAGTTAGTTAGTTACAGTAGTAAGTACTTAGTTTCGTCTTGAAAGTATTTAGGTCCATAAATAGGAAGTTACATAACAAAGTAAATGAGAAATATCTAGATTTTTTATTTATTTATTCCAGTAGCAACGCTAGATCGTTGTATCATTGTATGCGTACCCTTGGCAATATCTTGGTAATAACTCATCTACTTAAGCATAAAAACATCATCGACTAATTTCGTTCGTATGTATTAAACCTCTTTCCTGAAACATTATCATTTTTCAGACGTAGACTTTTATATTTCTTAAATGTGTAAGAATAATTAGGGACCCAACCATAAAGATCAAATGAGGACTTTAAACTTCTGCAACATGAGGACTTTGTCTCGAAATACTACTTACGGTAACTCGACCAATATCCATTATTTAATTCTGCGAAAAAACATTAATGTTATTAGCGAATTTCTTTAAAATTGAAAAAGCAATAACAGTATTAAAACTTATAGGCAGGTCTGAACCCAGACGTGGGTTGCGCAAGGCCCGTTTCTTGACTATACAAGGCAGTGGTGGGCGAATCGGTTTGAATCACGCGCCCACACCGTGATTGAGTGCATATAGCCCGCAAAACTTAATTAATCAATGCTTTAGAACCGTTATTTTGGATTTATATAAATTTCAAACGCAGACTTCCCATATTAATAGCACAGATAATATTAATATTATAAAAGTTATATTCCTTACCTACCCTCCAAACAATACCCACTTACCTACTGTGTCGAAAATATTTCCAAGAAATTGCAATACTGAATCATGTCAATGCCCTGCATGCAGACTTGAACGGTATAACTTGGGAATGTTCAAGGCAAGAGTGAATAGTCATTATTTAGGTGTGCATATTCCTTCGTCGACCTCATTCTCACTTTCTATATAGGTGAGATGGAGGTCAAATGCGCACTTATTTTAAAAAATACTCTTTATTGCACACAAGGAACAAATACAAAAACGAACAAAAGACAAAGTTTACAATCTCTTCCAGGCAACCATGCTATTATCACATATATATATAATACAGTGGCGTCATTCAGGGTCTATGCAGCCCCTCATAACACTGCTACCATATTAAATATAACTTTTTTATAAAAAAAACCGACCTCAAAAGTTCGTAAAATTACATCTATTTGCCAAATTTTATTGAAATCGGTTACCGGTAAGTGCGCGAAACCGGATTCATCCCATAGTTTGCCACCCTTGGAGGTGGAATATTTTCTTCAAATTTAAATGGGACCAATACTGAAGTACCCTCATTCCAACAAAAAGAGAATCATCAAAATAGGTTCACAAATCCGAAGTTATCGCGTAACATCACAACACGAATTAAGAACCTCCTCCTTTTTTCAAGTCCGTTAAAAAGAACATTGAATCACGCTAGTACATAGATATCGTTGATAGAATCTTGATGTTTCCTTAAACTATATATCAGAGCTCAAAAAATATTTAACGATCTATAAAAAAAACTGACAAATACAATGCCTCCAATTATCCTTTTTATGCCTTTTTAATTATAATATCATTGATGGCCTTTAAATTTTTTTTACATATGGAACGGCCAATTGGACGCGTATATTGAGGTCTTGGTCTGTAGCGGCGTTAAATCGCGAAGAGTGGAAAAAGAGAAGAGAAGGGAAGCCTTTGCCCTGCACTACAGTGGGACAGAAGTGGCTGAAAAGTGAAATGGAATCCCAGATTCAAATAATTCCTTTCTCGCTAGTTTTATTTACATATGGTATCGCTTACGCTATCTTTCGTCAGTAATACTAACTTTTAACAAAGTGTTAAGTCACCTGCACTCTAGCGATGAGGAACAAAAATGCTTCAGTGTAATGAACAACTTAGCATGCTCACTAAATTAATCCGATTCACCTCACTAGATGGCAGGATTGTTGAAGAGAAACTGTAACGGAGACACTAGATGGCGTTACTGATTTAAAGTCGATAAATGGCCGCGTGCGTCATCTCGCTGCGCAATCAAGCAAGCACGGAAATAACTAAACAGCTGTTCTACAATATTCGCTCGGGCAACTCAGGCAAGCAGCAGCTGTGAAGCGAACGAACACGCAGCCGTTTTCCTTGGGATTGCAATTGTTTGGAGTCGTTGTGAAGTCTCATTGTTATATTGTTCGCCGAGTGGATTGGACCAAACTTCCATTTTTCAGCGTTTATTGCTGCTGAGAATCATAATTTATCTGAGCTGAGCAGTATTAGCGTTCGAAGTGTGTGAATCATAAATATCCCGTGGCAATATGTTTACCAAAAATCGTCGTTCGTTGTTGTGACGAGAAATGCCCGTGAATACGTGGACGAGATTTCCGCAGTGTTATGTCAATAGAATCTCTTGTAGATAGTGGTTTTAGTTTGCTAGAAGTAGGAAGGTTTACAGACAATGTCTAGTACAGTGCCAACGAGTTCAGCTCTAAGGGCTTTGGCCCTAGAGTACAAAAGTCTACAAGAGGAGCCCGTAGAAGGGTTTCGAGTGAAACTGTTGGGAGAGGACAATTTATTTGAGTGGGAAGTTGCAATATTTGGACCTCCAGACACGCTCTATCAAGGAGGATATTTCAAGGTAAAAATATACATAGCTTAAAGGATGTTGCGAAAGATTTTATCATAGTCAAGTGGTGATATAAAACTAACAAAATGTGCGTAAACATCGAAGTCAAGTCAATTCATTAAGTTGAAATGTTCTGGTGAAATCGGTAAATAATACCGCAAGTTTTAAAGAGGTTTATAACCTCAAAGGTGCAGCATCACTTTCAAAAATTAATGTTTAGTTTCATCAAAACTTTGATCTCACTCTGTGGCAAATGTTGCAATATGATCTTCAGAGTTATTATTACATTTACAACTATTTGATGTATATTAAATTTTATATATTACCTGGCAAATTTTTGTTTGCATAATAAATATATTGCCAATATTTATGGTGACACTAGGCATATTATTTACTAAAAAAACTTCATAAGAAAGATATTGGAAACAAATAAACATTTTAAACACTATATATATTATTAGTTTTATATGGACACACTTAAACTGACACAGTCCTTGTTCTCGGAGTATGGCTCTTGCTGGAGTTGCGCTCATACCATTACAACATATCACAATTTGTATAATGACTTGAGACCAATGTTTCCACCCAGCTAAAGTAACATATTTGACAAGCCAGATAAAAATTTTTGAGCACTGAGTTCAATGTAACTAACTATAGCACTATGTGTTGTAGTATTATTATACCCAGCATTATATCCATTTGTCTCACTTTGCTATCAAAATGCAGATTATTTGTAAGATAAACAATGTGCTTGCTTGTTATAGTTTTTTAATGTGCTAAACATAATTGAGGAATTTTCCTTATGCTCGAATTCTAATGTGTCATTGAATTAATAATTGCAATGATATACACTTTGGTTTATAGTAAAGACGGCATCACATCAAGCTACATGTTGACAGGTCTTGTTCCATTGCACAGGAAGCAATATTCGAACACAAGTGTATTGTATAAGTGACAATCCTCGTGGTCGAGTGGCTTGCATGCTGGTTTTCATGATGTCGCCACCTCTGACATCCTAGATTCGATCCCCAGCCATGTCGCAGTAAAATAACTTTTCTATATTGTCTTAGATCTGGGTGTTCGTATATAGTATTGTTGTTGTTTCCAATTACCATAACACAAGTGTTTTATTTACTTATTTTGGAATCAGAGCAACATATGTGATGTTGTCTAACATTTTTTTAGTATAGCTTGATGTGTCGTTGACAGTACATAAATAAATTCTATATTAACATAGACCAAACATTGTATTTAGCCTAAAATACACCCTAGTTTAGGTAGGAACAAGTTCTTATTAATAGTCAGGGTTTTAAGCGATATTGTGGTTAGGAGATTTGCATGCCCAATCTCAATCAAGGACAAAAACTGTAAACCCTATCATGATGTAAATGGGCCTTTGATGAGCTTAAATAATTCACTCCAAGGTGAATGATGAAAAATAATCCTACAGGTCTTCAACCCACTTGGTGAAGTAATTAGTGGCAATCACAACATGTCAAATCAACTATAAACCTTAACATATTACATCTCTATTGATTGCTGTTTAGTAAAAAATGGATTAAACTTGTAATTTGCTATGGCCTAAAAACTAATCACAATTTTACTAATGTATTGATAACATTTATTTTCATTCCACTTAAATCAGAACATTATATATGTAGGTACAAAGAGGTATTTATTAGATCACCTTTATTCCCAAAGGTTCTAAGACATTTAAATCTTCTCTTCAATTCTTAGTTCCGCTCTGGATGAAGTGCTTTTGCTGTAAATGTAACTCTCTAGTAACACAATTTACTAAATATTCTGATATGCATTATTTGTTCCAGGCACATATGAAATTTCCTCCAGACTACCCATATTCACCACCATCCATTAGGTTTTTAACAAAAGTATGGCATCCAAATGTATATGAGGTAAGTCTACATTTATTTGCAAATTATTGCTGCAGACAATTTTGGCTAGTGTTAAAACAGGTATCATATTTCTCATAAAAGTAATAAAAAAATTTTTGGTTTAGAAGTATAGAGTACATTATATTATAGTAATAATGAAGGAAAATTACAGCAACTCAGTTCTATTTTTTGCATTTACACTTAATAACAATAGAAATGTAATAACAGGTACTTGTTTAAATTACCTAAATATTAAATTTAAAAAGGCATGCATAACTGTACTGCGAAATTAAATATGACTTGGCAGTGATACCTACTCTACTATGCCTAGTGCCAAGCGTACTGAAACTAAGTCCGTAATTTCAAGTCTTCACATTTCATCAAATAACAGATCGCTATTTAATCTTAATGATCCAACTTTGTGACAAATATTGCAACAAATTGAAATTTCTGTACTTGTGACTAAGCTAAGGAAGTAGATGTAGATGTGTTGTTTCCCTTCCAATAGTGAAATATTAGACCTCGCGAGATGTGCGATACGCCAGTAGATAGGTCTTAGGCTCAACTCGCACTGGCGTAGAGTCGAACGTCGCGTCACGTCCTGTTTTTCAACTACAACGCCTGGCGACGCGCGACGACTCTCGCTTTAGTGCGCCCCGATCACAGTGTGGTCGGCGTCTGATGCCTCACTGCGCCCAAGTAACGCGAGTCGACTCACGAAACAGCTCGACTTCAACCAAGCGTTGACGCGCGAATGCGCATGTCGTCGCGCGTTTCCATATTTGCATAACCCAAATTTGGACCTTAACGTTGGGAAAATAGAGATGAATATGCTATAGGCGAAAACATGACGCGTCGCGACGCTTTGAGTGAGTTGAGCCTTAGGTTGTTACTTGGCCAAGATGTATGCACAATGACACTGTTACGACAACGTACAACGTACGACTTTTTGGTACAGCCATGTATTCAAATATATCAAACTCTGTTTAATAATATCATTAACGATTTTTGCTGAATAAAAATAGCATCAGTCACATTGTCAATACAAACTGAGAAAAAATTTAAACCACGAAGATTGTGAGTTTATTTCAACGCTCAAACTAGAAATACAATATTTGACATTACTTTTTACTAGGTAAACTCACTCTTTATCATATATATCTTATTTACGACTGATGAGCTAACATAGGTCTTACGTGTGGATAATGCAATTTTATACAAAAATGGATGTATTTTCTTGTCTGAATAAGTAATTTTATTTTTATGTGTGATTATTGAAAACTAACAATGTTCATTGAACACGAACTTTGTTTAGTGAATTGATTGAATGCTGTTATTGTTACAAAACATAATATTTTGTAAAAACACTCACAACAAAATCTTAATTCTGTATTAAACCGTATGAACAGTCTTTGTTAAATAGTCAAATTGCGTAACGTTCTATCTAGAACAACAGATTTTAATTACAAAAAAGAAGAAAAAATATTTCGAGTCGAAAAACCCAATTCAAATGTATCAAATGCATGGGTACGTTTTAAAAGTAAATACGGTATCAAAACGATTTTTCTGCAGGAACCAAAGAAATACCGAAAAACAATAATATCATTCACATTCATCGTTTTTAAATAACTAAGGAATATAGGTTAAACACATGTAAACGTGTTTTTAATAAGGTTTCATTCTTGCATCATTTCAATTGATATGTATGTGTAACAAAAAAAACAATTGTAGTTTAAAATTTTTTACTATGTATTGTGCTATATAAACTCATATACACTTTCTACTGCTACACTGGTCTCCTCAAAGGAAAACAGCGTTAATAATTTATTACCTGAATTCATCGTTATCATATAATAAACCTGATTTGTGAAACCGTTACGTATTTGGTAATAGAATTTGGAATAGTTTCGTGTAATACTACGAGTAATCTGGCTAAATCAACTTACCAATTTCGTAATTATGCTTACCATCTACGTATATGTATACATTTTACACTACATATGTACGAGCAGCAGTACTTTAATCTGATAACTTAGTAATTCAGACCAAGGTTTCATTATAGTTACAACATTATCAACATACACAGTATAATGTAACATTATGTAAGTGTGTATAAATATTAAATGCAGCTTCTTAAACTTGAGACTGAATTTAGTAAATGCAATTTTGTTGGAAATTGAAAAAAACATACGATTTATAAGGTTGTGACTCTTTTGCCTTGGAGACGAATCAATTAACTGTCATTTTCTTATAATTTATAGGCCGTTTTAAACCTATTATGAAAATGGAAAATTATGCTGACTATTGAAAACGTCACCCTTGCTTTGCTTGTGTCGTGTTGTCGTCTTGGATAATTAGAGCCGTACCTTCATATTTTCATCATAACATTCGCTTCAATAAAATGACGTCCCAAAATATAAATGCACCTATTTTCCATCAAGTGTTACTTGTCTGTGTGTTATGCCTTGTTTATGAGTGTTATTTAAAAATTATAGAAGCATCTCATTTCAAATTATTTTTTGTTTTTCACATGCAGTAAATTGAATTAAGTTATCAAATTATTCTCTCGCTATAATATGGATTTTTAATGCTGAGAGCATTAAAATAAAAAATAGTAATAATATAATAACGTTAATATATTGTCTTCATTGGCACTAACAGATTAAGTAAGTTACAATTTTTTTTAAACTATTGACATAGTACCTTTCAGAATTACATTTTCTATGTTGAAATATAACTAATTCATTTTCGTTAAAATTGTACGGATTGAATACGGGCGGAATACTTCAATAAATCGTATATCTGTGATATTATAGCAAAAACCTGGATATGACTGATTATTTGTTTACTTTTCTGTGAAGAGCCTGAAACGTTGTTTGTTAAAAAAAAATCAATATAATACGCGATTTAGATCCGGGAAAAAAAACTACTTTATGTCCAATGTATAGCAATCACGAAAATCTAAGAACTCAATGCTTTATACGTTTCTTATAGTTTTAGTAGCAGTAGAGCTCCTTGTGGAAGAGTTCGTGCACGTAAGTACTGCCACCTTACCTATTTCTGCCGCCAAGCAGTAATGTGAGCATTACTGCGTTCCGGTTAAGAAGGGTAAGGGTGCTGGTGTAATTATAGGCACATGGGACTTGTCAACTTAAGTCTCAGAGAGACGGCGGCAATGGCGGTGCCCATAACATTTTTGCAATTTAAAGCTCTGAATGGCACTGCAACTGTTATGGATAGGCGTGTCGTTTACCACCTGGCGCACGACTTGCTCGTCCCATCACTTGATAAAAAATTATACATTAATAAAATTTTACTTCTACAATCATGGCCTCTCTAACCCTATTTTCTCCGCTTCACCTATTTCCTCGACACATTTCTGAATAAGTTATCACTTCGAACTTCACTACTACGGAAATCTCTATTGTTTACCGACTAGCTGTTGGTCTTCCAAGGTATCTTGTTTCCTACTTCACTTGATTACGTCGTTCAAATGTCTAACTAACCTCCTTTTTGAACTTGTATAATATTGTAATAGTATGACAATAACTTTTAGTTTCCTACTCGTATCTTAGTTGATACATGAGTCCAATATCCGGAACAGGGTGTCCCAAATGAGTAGATAGTAAAAAACCAATTTATGATTAAAAAATAAAGTGGTCATTTCAAGAAATGGTCATTACAAGAAGTGGTCAATTAGAGAAATGGTCCTTTTTAAATGTGGTCACTTCTCATTGTGGCCCTAAACCTCCGAAAGGTTTTTAGTACTCTGTACCTTCTGAGATTATAAAGTAATTCTTTCACCAAAATAAACATTTTTTTATGAACTACAAGCAAAATATTATTTTAACTTATGCGAATTATTATTGTTATTATTATATACATCGTTATCTACGAACTTCATTATAAATTCGATAAAAATACACTTCATGTCGCTCCTTGTCTATCATTTGGAACACCTTATTCCGACCATTGCACATGACTATGGGTTCCACCATCTGAAAGTTAAGAAACTTGCGGAACCGCTTAACTTTTGAAATCAATCTTATAGTCCCTATGAGACCTATCAAGCAAAATTCGTGTAGTGTCAATCGGCTTATCGCTTAAATCGAGTACCTGGCTCACTGTGTCGCAACTGTCAACGTCTTTGACCGCGTACCGTTTAGCTGCACCGCGGTGTGACCCACTTTGTTTGAAATAGGTTTTTGTAACTCCAAACTTGATTGTAAAGCTAATTGATTATTTAATTTGCAAATTAAACATTCAACTTTCATTATGGAAATGTTCAAAAGTGGCTAATGAAATAGAAATCGTCCTTGGTTATAACCAGTAAGTTGTTCGCGAAAGGTTCGGTTTTTGTATACGTACGTGATACGATTGCTCAAGAATCTTAAAATACTGTAGCTTTTATTATATTGTGTTGCTTATTTGAATAATTTGAAGCGTTGTACAAATACCTACATCTAACTGCGTATTCTAACTCTGCAACTTTTCGTTCGAGGTCACATGCGACATACAGCTATTTGGATTCGCAGTTTCTCAAAACGAGCCGGTTGTACTGTTTTCGCGGCATCACAGACTTACCGTTAGCTTTTAGAAAAGTGCTTTGCTTCGACGCAGAATAATGTAGGCAGTGTGGCACTGGGGTCATCACTCCAAGCGACTGATTCATTCGGTGACGCGCTCTACCGTGGAACGGCATTTTTCTAAGAACTACTTATTATTACATTTGTTATCATTTCTACTGTGTATACCATGCCCCATATATTTGCTAAACGTTCGAGACGGGAGAGTACAAAATCGTAGCAGGACTGAGATTGTTATAATATCATAAGGACTCCATGACATAGGAACAGGAGTGAGATGTTGCAATGCGAACTGAACTCGCAATAATTCTGACGTCAACTACAACGCGTGTTGACCCTCGCGAAATAAACACATGCTGACTCCAATAATGAACTTATTATTAAATAAATACCTACTCTATTCAAAATCTCAAATATTTATTTATTGAAACTGTGATATCATTTTCCCCGTAACTTTCAACCATAGTTAGAATGACATAGGTCTCATAACACGTAGACACACAGAACAGGATGCGCCACCGGTTGAATGACCTCTGCTTGGAGCCTCGGGCCACAACCAATGTTACCGACCAACACTATAATTTAAACCCATGTGAATCACTTTGTAGTCAATGAACTAATCACATTTTAAAGACAAGTTGGTTAATGAAATGCTTCCATTTGCATTTGGAATTTATTTCGATAGCTTTATCTTATATGGCGAGATGGCGAAACATGGTCGTCTGTGACGACATTCGCAAGAATACAAGGCTATTTGGCGCAATGTCAACGATATTTTTCCTTAAAGAAAATACGGATTCTCGCTTCAGTTTTACACTCCCCCGGCCTTGGGGTAATTAACCTTATTCCCGATGACCTGCGCCACGGTGGTCGCTTTGAACTTGTGCTACATTCACACGCGCCTCCCTAAATAACGCCCCAGAGACGCGATCTCGTCCCGACTGCTCGCTACCGTGCCAACATTTCAATCGCATATTCTTTTTGTGCTAGCCACGTGGTTAAAGATCTTTAACGTCTGCTTTGCTCCATCTACTGGCACACGATGACGGTAGGCGAGAAACACTTTCAAGAAAACGTGTCTGATAAAGAGCGTTTATTTGCTTTTGTAATGTTTTGTACACTTTGCGGTTATAAAGTCGCGATAAAATGCAAGAGCAAGACGCGAAGTCGGGGGAACTTCCGTAGACAGTACGTCACAGGGCCTTCAACTCGTCGTCGAATCACCAAGGTCCTGTGATATAAACATTGGCCAACCATTTCCCCAACGAAGGTACTGCAATTCATTCACAGATTAACTATAAAGATAACATTTAACTGAATTAATTAAAACCTTATTATCTACATTTAATCAACTTAGCAAATAAGAACACAAAAAACCTCAAAACTCCGCATAAATAAACGACCTAAGTAAAAAAAAAAGGTTAATTAAAAGGTTATTATATAATTCTTATTACAGAATTCTCCTGCTTTTTACATAAGTAATAATCTTTTCCATCTTTGGTTAATTTTTATTTTATCGCTTGGAAGTGAAACAGTTGCTACAAGTTCTTGCCTTCTACCATTGTTACATTTGCTATATACACATATATGAATCGGTATATGTTATAAACAGCTGAACACGCCCTTTAATGTTATTTTAATTGTTTAGCAAAGAACGCGATGTTCTCAAATGCATCGAGAACGATCTATTGCGTGGTAAATTTTGTTTTGATATAATTCCCGATTTAGAGGTCAGAATACGCGCATTTTCTTTGTGAGGAAGCGCGCAGTGAACTGCTAGCATATTTTTAGCCGAGGGCGACGCTCCTCGTGGCGTTAGTTGTTTCTGCTTTTATGCTCTATCATTGCCACGCCACTATGTCTACGAAAAATAGTATAGCCAAGACGTGAAATGTTTGTATACCCGTTCATATGAAGAATTAAAAATATGTATGTGTTTGAAGTTTTAGCCTAGTTTTAGCTTTAGTAGGATCCACCTGAAATGTTATAAACGACTAGCTGTTGACTGTGATTTCGTCTGCGTAGAATAAATACTTCGAGTGTCCTACTATACTAAAGTATACAAATTTTCACAGTCTCCATACAAAACTTTCATTCCCTATTTCATCCTCTTTAAGATTTATTATTGTGACAAAAGTACCAAAATTCATCAAAATTGTTTCAGCGTTTCAACAAAATTACTTTCACATTTATAATATTAGTTTGGATTATAATTTTTGTATCCAAATTATATAACTAATCTGCTTAGTTTTTTCTACTTCCCTGTCATATTTCAGAGGTACCATGCAATGACATTCATTCGTAATATGTATGTATATGTATCTGATGGACTTAATATTGTTAATACGTACGGACATACGAGTATAGGTATGCAACATACGCATGTTGATGGCCAATGAAAATCCTGTTTTATGACTTGTGAAGCAAAAATGAAAACAGGACGTAAAATTCATACTTTGACAGCATTCGCATCGATCCCGTCAATACTCTGTTTAAAAAAAAAACACTAACAAAAGAAGCTTTGGTAACACGTATCCAAGAAGAATATTGTTCATAACCTTGCATATATCTGCCCCCGTAGCATGGCTACGCATGATAGTCGCGACCCGCGCGGTAAAATTGGAATAAGCGCGCGCTATTGGCTGTCTCAATCAGATCTAATTTAGATAGCCAATAGCGCGCGCTTATTTCAATTTTGTCGCGCGCATCGCGACTATCATGCGTAGCCATGCTACGGGGGCTGAGATGGTTAACGAAACTTATCGAAAACATATGAAACCTCCAATCACCTTACCGTAACTATTTCTGCAGCCAAGCATGTGACATTACTGCGTTCCGGTTTTGAAGCGTAAGGGTGTTGGTGAAATTACAGATATATGAGAGCTGTCAAATTATGACTAAAGGTGACGGGCACAGTGGCAGTGGCCTGCAGATCTTAAAGCTCTGAGCGGCTCTGCAACTGTCATGCACAGGCGTGTCGCTTACCACCAGGCGCACGTTTTGTGCGTTCCGTCACTTGATATAATAAAAATAAAGCCGCATTGGCGATTGACCACAATATTGTATCATTTTTAATATCTTATAAACACACTGTTTTAAGTATCTGCTATTACGAAGACATTATTTAGCCACTTAATGACGTTTATGATACAGTCAACGATAAAATACCATAAGTAAACTTAAACTTGAATTGATTGGTATAAGTTATGTTTTTATAATAATATTTTATCACTTTAAAGGTAATAGTAAATTTGACAAATTTCAATGTTAGGGATTTATTGAATAGTTGAACGTTCACTTATTTTTGAAACGAACTATACCTACTCTGAAACACGCCATTGAATATATTTTAACATCTGACACATTAGGTTTTTTTTTTCAAATCTTTCGTGATTACTAGCAGAAGTTTTTCTTGTTTCCACGAATACTGGAGTAGACACATACCTGCTTCGGGGCGCCATATAGGCTCAATCCCAACTCGCCAGGCAAACGAAACGTGGTTTATGTGAGAGAGAGCCTCGTCTACCAATGGCTCATTATTCTGCCGGTTATTCGAACTTTCAAAAAAAATGTTCTTTTTTTGAAAGTCAGCAAAATTTTTCTCAATGTATTATCGGAACCGTTAAACACGTATTCAAGAGCAATGTTTTGCCTTTCATTTACTTCACTGAATCACGGGATCGTGTTACTTGTTATTGCTTGTCGAGCCGCAATTTGAACGACTCATAAAACCTAACAAAACTTTTCAATGTACTTTTTGTTAACCGAAGGCTACGTAATTTATATAAGGCTAATGTCGTTTCGGGGGCATAAATTACAAATAATGTGGGTTCTAATCAAATGGACTACGACGATACAAAAATCGAAACTGTTAACTGTTTATCGAGTTCTAAAACCTACAAATCCTTTTAATTTCTTTCAAGTATATTTCACTTAGAGTGGTTACACACGGCGATTTTTAGAAGCGATGCAAACGCGCGTTCGATTTCATCTCATGACGCGCTTGCATTAGCGACTAAACGATTAGCGACTGCTTCGCGTTTGTATCGCGTTTGCATCGCTGCTAAACGTCGCCGTGTGCGACAGCTCTTATTCGCTGCTTCTGTGAAGCAATTATACTTCTTGTATTCTCTCTGTTTTATGTAAAATTCGTGACCTGTCAGCAAAACGTATTGTATTCATACATTACTAGCTGGTGACCGCGACTTCTTCTGAATAGGTATATATTAGAATATTGTTATAATAGATACTTCGAATAGCCTACTGTACTTTACTAATTTTTATAGTTTTATTGGTTCTCCGTACAAACTTTCATCCCCTTTGAGACTTATTTTTATGACAAATAGTAACCTAAGTCCTTCTCATAGGCCCCATCTATCCCTATACCAAATATCATGAATTTAGTTTCAGGTTCATGGATTTAGTTCCAGGTCCAGGAAAAATACTGATTTTTTTAGAAACCTAAGTGCTACGGATTTTTTGACATACTGAAATCAATTTTTATACAAAATAAAATTATACATATTTATTTTCTATTCTAAATTATCGTAGTGTTTTTTTAATATAATTGTGATATAAAAAAATACATATCTAGGTCAAACAACTAGATTAAGGCATTTAAATTCGACTTTGTCCACCAAATGGGCTATAGCTGCCTTCACGAGTCATGGCACAGAATTCAATGTAAATGAGTGTGGTGGCCTGCTTTACCGAGATCGTCAAGGGCAACAAGGTCGCGATAGAGTTGCTGTCTTCCGCTATATCCATACAGGGATGTTAATAATGCAGAATGTTGCCAGTCTCTAGTTTTGTGTTCATCGGATGCCTGAACACACACACACACAACACATGAACGAATGTGGTCATGGAAAGATATCCACACAGGAAAAAAATCAGGATTTTTTTAAAGAATATCATAATCATATAGTCAAATCACTTATTGCGTTATGTGGATTCGTTTCTTTGGTTTTCGTGATTGTTACGCATAGGAAATAAAACTATTTTTCGAATCTAAATCACGTATATTTGTTTTTTCAAACAAACCTTAATAATATGAATATAATATAAAGATTTATATAATATTATCAGAGTATGTTACATATACGTTATATTTTGTGCCATATTATATCGTCTGTTTAAAGGTAAAACCACATAAGTGACATTTCTACAAAAAGTCTTCATATACATAGCTATGGTAAGAAAATCACTATCTTTCTGCAGGTGAAACTCAATAACAAAAAAGCTGTAAACTCAATAAGTGGTTTTATCTGCAGAAAGATGGTGATTTTCTTACAACAGGTACATAATTTGAAGTTTTTTTTGTGGGTTTGTGGAATGTCACTTATGTGGTTTTACCTTTAAGCAGACGATTATAATTATTTTTTTCGGTCAATTACCCAACACTAGTCTAACCCAACAGTTGCTTTTGCTACTTCAGAAGATATTGTACTTTATTGACACTTGTATACATCTAATTACAATAGCATATTATCACTAAGACCCAATTTTATGCTGTCACTTTATTTATTTCTTGAAAGATACACATACGTCCACCATACAACGTGCTAAGTCGCTACAGGTGTATATAGTACTAAAATAAATCAAATGAAAATAAAAAACAATTCGGATATATAAAACCACTCCAAATAATGGCCACGAAAAACAAAAAAGTTTAATTACCAATTCACTCAAATACTATAAAAAACTGTAATCAAAGACATACATTTTTAATATGAATATGAAGATACACAAATATATTTACGATATTGGTTTCAACGAATTTAACAAGTATCCAATAGCGTATTGAAATCCTTGACACTAGACAACTGGAGCCAAAAACTAAAGTATAAAAAAAAATTCTACTTTGCCATAAAATTATTTTGTGTCGCAGCCTTGCAGCAACGACACATTTATATCGACGGTAAGTGTAAAAGGGGCTAAACGGCACTTAGGTTAAAAATATTTAAAAATTAGTACACCGGCGCAAAGTTACCGTATGTCGGTTTTCTACAGAATTTCACTGCGGTGAATGTGCCCGTAATGAGCTTCATCAACTCATTACCCCCACCCGTGTTTCCAGAAGTACGGCGGGATATCATCACTACTTGGTCGACATTCCCTTCAGGCACCAAGCTCTTCTTCTTCATCTATTGCATAATAATAGCCCAGAAATAGAATTCCCTGCCTGCAACTCTGTTTCCTGGCACATACACTCGATTATCTTTAAGGTGCGACTGAATACGCATCTTCTAGGCGCGCTCGTTCCATCGTAGACCGTATCTTAGCTCCAGAGCTAGCAGTGGTCTTTTACATTAAAAAAAATATATTTAATGTAAATAATATTTGAAGATTATCATTAGGGAATTTTATGAAAAAGTTGAACTGGATCTACTAATAACATGACCTTGTAATCTAAAAATTTTGCTGTCAAGATATTGTATTTTCAACTGAAATGTCGTTTGGCTCTTTACCTTTCAACCGTCGTCGATGTAGGTATACAAAAAAAAACCAGCGACATATTATGAAAAAGTTCAAAACAACGAACTAGTGAGTCCATCGGCTTTGCCGATAAAACTCATTTCTTGCAGAAATGTATAACAATAATTACTAGCAATTTATATAAATCCCACAATCTGTTGAAGTCGCTTTTGCTGTAAAAACCGGTCCATCTAGGAAATAACGTCGTTCTTAATGTAAAAAAATGAAAAATTGTTGCTTGATTACTACAGAATCTTGAAGTGGGCAACTTTTGATATACCTCTCATTTATTTAAAATATCATACTTCTTATACCATGGTTATACCTGTCGGTATAATGTCGTTGTAAAATAAATAAAGAATACTGGCTATGGTTCTGTATATTTATTACCTGGACATTTCAAAGCATTGTACATTGCAAGCACAAACAGTGTACATTTTGTGAAAAAGCGCCAGTTGCGATAGGTCATTTTTATTTTGAAGAGCGCTTCTAAAATCTGAAATATAAAAACCAATGAAATGTACCGTATATGTCTTTTAGGTGAGGTCAATTCTACATAGAGGATAACAGGAAGCGTCGTTGATAGAAATGATTAATGACACGCTCGAGCAAGGGTATTATCTCTATGATATTATCGTGTATGAAGTGGGCATTTCCCAGCTACTTTTAGTGCAATTATATGATTCCGGTATCCATAAATGTATATTATTACAATATCAAGCTCTTAGAAGTTATAACGCTACTGTTTTCATTGTATTCGCAACCCTGTTAGCTTAAATAGAACAATATCACTCAGCGTCGGAAAACGCTTGAAGATAATGAACTTCAATATGATAACTGTAAGTTTCATCTTTAAGTAACATGATATATTAAAGAAGATATTTTCTAAGTTAATTACCGACGCCTGAAATATCTGATATATGCGATAATGTACAAGTCGAGGTCGAAATTATCAAAATATTTATTTTCTTTGATTATTATCATGATAATTATCCGATATATATCAATTAATTATCCTTGCTTATACATTGTATTATCTCTTTAATTTTTGACTAATGACAAACCGTGAGAAAAGTAAATAAACACGAAGAAAAATCTTAGGAAAAACGATTTGGTTTAGATTTTCTTTTTGATATCGACATTTGACACATTTGAATGCGTCTCCGATACTACACAAGGTGCGACATTGTTAGCGGGTGCATTTCGTTGTATAAATATTGAGATCATTATTAAGGTATATTTATCAAATTCACTTAGCACTTATAACCCAGGTACAAATCGCGGTCAACATTGTTTATTATAAATGACCAATGTCTTTCTTAATTTTTACGTCAACTATTTTTTGGATGGTTTGCTCAGTTTTCTCATTAGAAATAACAAAATGACAGCTACTAATGTCAGTTTGTAAAATAATGTTGCCATGTTCATTATATAGTGTTGAGTTTTCAATGAACTTGTAATAGAATCAGTCAAACAGAAACGTCAACTATTTTTAACCGTCTTCAAAAAAGGAGGAGGTTCTCAATTCAACTGTATGTTCTTTTTTTCTTTTGTTTTTTTTTGTATGTATGTTACGCGATAACTCCGGTATTTGTGAACCGATTTTCATGATTCTTTTTTTGTTGGAAAGGGGGTATTTCCATAATGGTCCCATTTCATTTTGAAGAAAATCATCCGCCTCAAAGGGTGGCTGTTCACGCACGAAGATTCATTTTTATAAATAGCGCCTAACTTTAATTTAGGAGCAATTACTTTTAGCAATTATTTAGTTGATTTTGCTATTTCTCCAATTCAAGGCGTTTTTCTCTCTATATACTTAGAGTAGTGTCGTAGTGAGAACCTATTTATATATATTTTTTAGTACTCTGTACTGAGATTATTTACTATCTATCTGCTAAATAGTAATTAATACATTTACGTTTGGTCTCTACATTTTTCTGTCATTTTCTCTATTTTACATATCATTCTATCGTTTTAGTTCGCCATATGAAATTCCATTTGATTTATCATCGCCATATAAATTGGTTACAAGCGGGGGCGCATTCATAATAGCTCCATTCCCCCTACCGTTGCAACCCCTTCTAACTTTCTCCCTCTGTTTCACTGAAATCATTCTTCACTATGTCGATTCTTAGCAAGCAAATCATAGGGACTTACTATGTTTTAGTATAATGACATATTGTTTCTGTTTATTTGAGTTTTTAACAAGCCCTGTCGTGAACGTAAAAAAAATGTTTTTAATAACCCTAATTTCAGTAGTTTATTGATGAATTAATAATAATAACGCAACACGCTCATGAATATTTTTTTAATATTCATTAAAAACTTAAAATTGTCCCTGTGTCTGTTTACCAGAACTCTTTCCGACCTTACCCTACACACCACTTTGATATTTTTTTTATTAGCTCGTTCATGCAATCAAATAATTTTTAGTGCGATCAGTCTTGAAAAAAATATTCAGGATTATGAAATCGTATTTGAAATTTTATCTTCTGCGTCACTAATCACCCAGAATTTATATAATTTTTCTATAAAGATATATAAGTAAAATGGGAAAATTTATATTTTTTTTTAATTCGGTGTAGACCACAGACAAATTAAAAAAAATATATTAATTATAAAAATTATAGCGCGAATTCATCCATTTTATTTAAAAGTTTAGAGTCAGCCACCATAATTGCCTTTAATATATCATTGTGTGCACTCCTAAAAAGGCTATTTTAAGTAACTTTATTGGGATACATATTTCTACAATATATTCTTTTGAAAAATAGGTGAGAGTCAGAATGGCGAGTGTACCTTAACGGATCAATCGGAGACAAATTTGGTATCAAAAAAAGTACCTAATTTGTACTATTTAGTACCTCTGTTTAAAAAAATTGTACCTCTTTCAGAACGAAGTTATAGCAATATCAAAGGTACACCCGTCTTATTGACTGTCAATATGGCGGTTGTACCTCGGATTACCAGTATTTATTTAATAACTATAAAAACTTATTATTCCAAAAATTTGTACACACGCCAGCACATCAAGCTACATTTTGACGTATCTTGTTCCGTTGCACTGGAGGCGATTTTCGAATAAAAATGTATAGTCTGGGGGGCAATCCCAATCCCAATTGTTTCGGACGGATGTCGGACGGAGATCGAGAGTAGACCCCCTGATGTGACGTTGTCCGTACCTTAATAGTTCTCTGAAGTAAAGGAAACTCCAACGCGATCTGGTGGTTTGTTTGAGAAATAAGACAAAACATGTTGAGATTTGAGAGTGCCGTGTCCATCTTAACGAATCCTGACATATTTGGTACCAAAATTGTACTATTTAGTACTTATTCTTAAAAAATTTGTACCTCTATCGTAACGAAGTTACAGCGAAACCAAAAGTGTAATTCTCGTAATTACTGATTTATGTCACTTGGCTGACATTAATAATATTATATAGCATATTTAAAAGTAGCTGCCTGTCCTTTTCTTACACATGGTATGCGCAAACGTGAGAAAGAGACCAGTTACGTCATTTACATTTTTTCAGATTACCACAAACTAACAAAGAAAGATTTTGGACAACGATTCTATAGAGTCGCCTTGATGTTAATAATATGTTTTAAAGACTATTAAATGCTATTAATAAGTAACAATGTTTTATTGTCTGATTCTTTTAATGGCATAGGGTTGTCTATCAGAAGTCCGAAATAATGTTATAAATTTTCATAATTGCGGGGAAGCGAACTGTGACACTGTAATAATAATATAATAAAATTGTTTATTCAGTAACTGTAAAAGTACTGTGTGTGCGAATCGATCGCTAAGGATAGATGTGTTCGTATTCACGTATTACGGTGCACACAAACAGGATCCGTTAAGGTACACCCGCCATTCTGACTCTTACAGAAATAGGTGGCTTTTTGCGGTATCTATAACTAGCAAACCATTAATTACCATTTATACTCTTTTCTCGGAAAAAAACCTATACCACAACCGCAAGACAGTTTGTTTAAAAGTACGTTTTTTTTAGAAAAGGACATTACCACCTGTTTTGCGACTTTGAATTACTATCCTCTATCATTGTTGAGCCTAAACTAATAATTTACTTATCACGTTTACTACGATATTGTCAAAATCATAATCACGTGTTATTTAGTAATCGATATGACAACACCTTAAATATGTACTCAATGTTTTTAAAATTATGACAAAATTTAACCGTTGTCGTAGAGCTGAAAGTTACCGATGAAATAAATCAAATTCCAAGTACTCTAGTCAACGTTGTTTTATCAATAGACGTCAAAATAACACAATCAAATAATGTAAAGTCATTCGAAGCTCAAGATTCCTGTTAGCTCAATACATAAATTCGTTTTCAAACCAGCATCATAAGCAAATCAGCGATTACCACAGATTACAAACACGAAATCACAATCGAAAACGCGAAAAAGTAAAGTTACAAATCGCACATGACAACTAACATAGTATTATCAAAATTGCTTTAAATTATATTAATATTACTTATTTCATTTCAAAGCGACAGTGTTGTCACTTTCAATGAAATCGTATACGAATGACATACAAATACAGCGAAATTTTGAAGATATATTATTAATATAACGCAATTTTGAGATAATACTATGTTAGTTGTCAAGTGCGAAATATACTTTCGATATTATGGACACAAAGAAAACGTTAGCTATTTAGTATGCCATGAAAATTTACCACGTAAGTTATTATGAGGATGGGCAATAACCAATAGGTAACAATAGATTTTATGCAACGTAGTTACGTATAGCGGAAACGAAATCTGGTTCTAACCGCGAAGCATTAAATCGTATCATGAATGAATACTACCGGGCTACAGTACTCATTTAATTAAATTTTATATGCGAGACGAATTGACTACTATTTTCCTCGAGTTATAAGGCTTCATATATTCGTCCTTCAGACAAAACGATGACGTGCCGATGTATGTGCTTGGCGTCTAAACACGTTCATTTTTATGATTATTCTGGTACAAAATGAAAATAGTAGTATTATAGCTTCAGCAGCACCTTCAACAAACGCGAGGGGAGGTTTACTGAGGAAAACGAAAACACAAAGAGAAAATTATTATTTTCTATCTCGCAGTGAGACCTGTAAACAAGTCACGGCAGTCAACGGCGTGTTCTTAGAAAATTTGATTCTTTGAATATAAATGAACGAATGAAATTAGTTTGCCTTTCATGAGAAGGCACTGAATCAGAGATATTCTGAGGATATAAATTCAACAAACTCTTTTTCCATTATGAAATACTATTATGAAACTGACGCCTGTACATTTATGTCGTGTATCAGGGCATTGGTGTGTTCGACCAAATTACAGTTGATTGCCATACAACACTCGCTATATTTTCGTTTCAAAACGCCAAATTATTATAACCTGAAAATAGTTTCTTTTGGTCGTTGAACTGCAGCCAGAAACGCCTTTGGCACATCTTTGTATTATTATTATATTCTTGACTTTTTTTCCTTTTTCCGGGAATATGTTTCCTGTTTCAGGGTAAGTAACATTCAACATTGTTGGAGGCCAACTGCTCTCGTCAATAACGTTTCTCACAAATTAGGGTCAGGCGCCTTGAAGGGATAAGGGGATATCAAGTTGATCTATCTTTATGGCTGGAATTAATGATTCTTGTTTAGAAACCTTTGTGTAACTAAGTAGTAACCATCACAGCGCAAACGTGCGTTAAAATATCAAAAACTTCAGCTAAGATTATGGCAAAAGTCAATTTGAGTTCATCATTCTTTTTGCCTGTGATTTCAATTACAATGCGGAAGGTCAAATATTGTTGTTCACTAGTAGGTACTTTTGATAAAATTGGCACAGAATAATAGAACGATCTTATGCCGTGGCCACTCGACTTCTTTTGTAAACGTTTTATTAGTCAAGGATCCAACATCGAAATTAAGTTTTATAACGATTGTCTTGATTCTGAAGACTCTACCGCGATTTATATGATCGTTTGTTTTTCTAAATAAAAATATAGAAAAAATATAGCTCGAAGAACACGATAATATGTTGAAGTTGGATTAGATTATTTATTCCCGCACAAAAACAATAGTTGCGGTTGTCGGAAGCATATGACGTGTTTCTATTGGATATCAGTGTCAAGGTAATAATTTGTAATAGAAAAGCATCACTATACACGATAACTTTCGATAGTTCTCTAGTGACGGAAGTAAACATTATTGTATGGACCAGTTACGGATAATTTTTCAACATTTTTTTTAATACCCAGATTATAAATTTTCAGAATGGTGATCTCTGCATATCTATCCTGCATCCTCCAGTAGACGATCCTCAATCCGGCGAGCTGCCCTGCGAGCGCTGGAACCCGACGCAGTCAGTTCGCACAGTTCTTCTCTCGGTTATCTCCCTTCTCAACGAACCGAATACCTTTAGCCCGGCGAATGTGGACGCCAGTGTCATGTACCGCCGTTGGCGCGACTCCAAGGGCAAGGACAAGGAGTACGAGAATATTATCAGGTGAATACACTGGGATTTTTAGCTATTTTTATAGAGTATTATGCTTATTCGTAATTAAACGGGGAATAACGACAACGAAATTACAATGAATGAAAATTCGGTTTTTCCTTAGCGCCCTCGAAATTTATAAGTATTAGTATTGCGGTTTTCCCTCCCTCTTTAGACATGTCATAGCTATACAATGTATAGGGGTTATTGATTATGATTATGACTTGTACATCGTAGTTTTAACTATAACCAGACACGTGTGCATAAAATTAAATTACAGGTGCTATGTGGGTTTTACAATATCACATATTCACATCAATATCCGGCTCTACTGACGTCGTCACTATTGACACCTATGTAATCCATAAAATGTTGGCAGAATGACAATCCAATCGCTGTAAAAATATGTGAATTTTTATGAGAGCATGATTCATTCATGAAAGCGACCGATGTGATGGACCAATGTCCACAAATAGCTGATTTTCATTGCAACTTGCTGTCAACACGCGACGCGTCCTTAAAGCCTTGACAACCAACTTTGAAGGCGTTTCTCCACAGCTTCGACATCCGATTAATATTAAATAAATTATTTATGTTGTTCTAAGGCTAGGCACAAAAGTAGCGGTAAAACGCGCTAGTAATTTAATATACACAAGTTTGTCATAAGTTACTTAAAACACAATGTTGTTTGCGCTCAGGTATCGCACTTACATTGTATTTTAATTTGCCACTATCGTGCGAAATTTCACGTACGTAAATGCAGCCGCATAGTTACCGATGGTTGCCTGGAAGGGTTATGCTTGTTAGCAAAGTTGAAGGGCCCATGGCCAATGGTCATCAAGATGGTGTGACCCAGTAAAGGTAACACGCGGTGAGGGCGACCATGGAACGAAAAAGTAGGAGACATGTTGTGTAATAAATGACCACGATCCTCAATTATAAACGAAAGAGATAAGAAAGAAGCTCAACCACGTTTCACCCATTAAATTTGTCCCTAACGAGAAAGAAGTGAACACCTTTGTATGAAGGTTTTCTTGGTTTTACTCTTGACGTAGCTTATACTGTTAGTTCAAATCAGCCACCACGATATAGTGCACTTGTTCAAAAGGTGTATATTTTTTTTATTTGATGGTATAAGTTGTAACCGTTGTACGTCGTACTGTAACGTACAAAGTCCAGGGCACGTCAAAGTTGACACTTCAGTTTAAATCCAACCCTATGCCGCTTACGATAAAAATGGTCTTAGGTGAACTAAGTGTACAAAATGTAAAATACACGTTTCTCCTTTAAGGAGTGAGGACACAATTCCGTCCGTAGATCAGCAAATCAACTCTCTCAAACAAAATAATTTACATCTTGCTCAAGTCTAAGCTTCTAAAGGTCGTATTCCAGAACTGTACTCAATGCTCAAGTCAGGATTTGAGCAGACTTGAGTATGATTTCAAGCACTGGAAATACCACCCTAATAGCAAGGACTTGAGTATGATTTTTAGTGCTTTGAATCATACTCAAGTCCTGACTTGAACATTGAGTAGAGTTCTAGAATACGACCCAAGTATATTGTAGTATATAATTTTAGGTATAATAAGCGATTTTAACGAAAATTTATTATTGCATTTTAACCTCTTTGACTCTAATATTTTATTTGACATTATAATTTTCTCGTTCATTAGTTCGCTACTGCAATTACGATTAAAATACTCTTTTATATTTTAATCGTTTACATATAAGGTTAATGTTCGATTAAGGTTTCGCAGTGTCATTCAATGTTTATTTAAATTGTCTTGTATTTTTTTTTTAAAACATGTACATAGGTCTAGGTATCGAAACATCGTAACCGTGTTTAACTATTCTCATCATGAAATTCGAGATGAAAAGTGTAAACAAAGCCTATTCAAAAAAAAAAAAATGGTGCAATGGTGTATGAAAAGTCCACAAAACTCAATTTTTTTATATTGTGCTTAAATTATCTGCACGTACAAAGAAAATATTATCGAAACGTATTTTTTAAAGTACTCTATTTAATAACATAAGCTCGTAAAACTGATTCTTGTACTTAGGAAATGAAACTATTTTTCCGGATTTAAATCGCGTATATTTGTTTTTTCAAACAAAACGTCGGTTTGTTTGAAAAAACAAATATACGCGATTTAAATCCGGAAAAATAGTTTCATTTCCTATGTGTAACAATCGCGAAAACCTAAGAACTCGATATGATTCTTGTACTATTTTTTATCCTAATGACAATGTTTCGAGATTAACAACCTTTGGCTGTCCTCTTTGTTTATATGCTTCTTGTTGTATGCCATTGATGAAGTACCAATATTCTAAGAGGTAGGTATTAAAAATTTAGTTCAGAAAGTAAATAGTTAGAAGTTTAGTAAATTAAGAAAGTAAATAGCTAAGCTTCGTAACAAAAAACACACCCTTAACTGATTTATTGAGACGAAGAAAAAATTTTTGTTATCTATGAGATATCACTTTGACAGTAACAGATGTTTGTTAACATTTTGGATCTCGAATTCCATCGCAGTGTTTAATCGAATTAAAGTTGACTAAAACTTTTTTACCGGACTGAAGAGTCTCTTAACCTCCTAAGACCTAGCAAAGTATAACGGAAATAACGCTGAACGCCCAATTTAAAATTTACTAAATATAATTACATGCTTCAAGCCCAAGCTAATAAATATATCCTCAGTTTTGAATGAAAAACGTATTTTTCTAGATAACGCATAATCATGTAAATAGTAAACATAGCGCTAAATTTGAATACCATATTTTCATTATAATGTACAATGGGCGTTTGTTTACGTGGTCATATGATTAATATTATCTGGGTCTGAAACGCTTCACATATTATGTACATTTTGATGTACACGAGGCCTTAGGAGATTAATAATATAATAATCGTCTGTTTCCGTAAAACTTGAAAGGCTCCGGAAGCTTCGAGCTTTAGAAAATAGTACTATTTATCCAACAAACGAAAATAGGAGTTATAATACTTCCTCGTCCATTACTTTCTTTATATTTTCCTTTCTGCTGAAATTATAGACAAAAGTGAGCGACTACCACTAACAATTATGTAAAGGTCAAATTTGCTTTTAGCTATTTCCTAACATATATGAGTGGCTCTATAAATAGCTGTATGTATGAAATAAATAAATAAATATTATTAAATTACATGTAAAAACTCCCGATTAGGACCCCGATTCAGATCTCTTCGACATTTTAACCCTATTGGCTATCGTTCTCGAATCGAAGGACGCTTTCCGAGCTATTCAGAACATTCGAGTTAAACGTTCGATTCGGATTCGGATACGATATCGTTATCCAACAGCGTTTACGGGATTAGTCGGTGAAATACATTATAAGAAAAATGAAAATCTTTTTAAATACATTGTATGGCTTTAAAGGCCTAAAATATAGGAATGCATTAGTCTTGCATTAAAATAAATTAATAAAATTGAACAAAACCCGGACTTTATTTAAAATAATAAGAGATTTCCATATTACATTCTTGCTTTGTGAACATTAGGACGTTCGGTAACTTTCATTCGATAGCTGTGTTCTGAATAACGTTTGTAGTCTTTGCCGGTCGAGAAGTTCTAGTCATCGTACAGGGTATGACGTCATTTCGGTTCGGTTTCGAATACGACAGTTTAACGTTCGATTCAGGTGTTGTGAGTGAAAATGAAAAGAAATCGTACGATACACATCGAGTCGATCGACAACTAAGTTATCGGAAGGTTCTGAATCGACCACCCAGTACACGCCTAACTAAACGGTAACTATATTGTAGAGACAATAGGTATAATTATCCAATATTTATATTATAAATTATTCAGTCCTTTACTTAACAGTTAAAAATTTATTCGATTCAATGTTTATTCCATATTAACATAAATTTAAACACATTAAAAAGGTTGTCAAACTATGCTGTATAAAATTTTTAACCATTTCAACTTTCAAAATGAGCATTGTGTTTTTGTTACCTATAATATTAAAAGTACGTACATTTTTCTCCGAATAATTTTATATCCTATTAAATACTATGGAACAAATTGATGTCTGGAATTAAGAACCGATTAAGAAAATATCTTTCGTTCCTAAACAGAGCCTATCTGGAATCGAACTCCTCATCTAGCACCCAAATTTCTCAATGCTTGGCCACAGAGTACGGACTATACAATATTGACGATCATTGATAGCGGTATTAATCACTCTCTGGCTTACCTAACCAGAACTAAAGTACTTTTGCCATTTAGTTATTATATTTGCCGTTTAGTTATTATAAATGATTAATAATACTTTTATATGTTTTCAGGAAACAAGCGCAAGTGGCGCGTATGGAGGCGGAGAAGGAAGGCATAGTAGTACCCCTAACATTAGAAGACTATTGTATTAAGACACAAGTCAAGTCGCAGACGCAAGAACCACAAGTATGTAATTTATTTCGTTAATAAAAATGGAAGTAAATTAATTTGCTACTCTGCGAACCCAGTGAAGGTTAAATCGTGCAAAATAGCTGCGCTTGTGTTGAATATTTTTTTCATACAATAAATTTTGCCACCCTCCCTCCGCATAGAATTAATAAAATAAATAACACAAGCGCAACTACAGTCACAGACACCACCACCAAAAATATACTCGACACGTGTTTCGCCTCTGTACATTCTAAGGTGCTGTTGATTGCTCGACACTTGGCCGAAGAATTCTCTATTAATTATTTATTTCGTTGTATTTATTTTCCACTTGGGGTTTAATAAGAAGCACTATTCTCTCGAATATCACAAAGAGACAAGCATGCACACTGAGGTAGATTTGGTAGCTATGAAAAACACTATTGTCATTTTTTATTCAACTTTTGCTGACGCGGATATGGCACATAAGATAGATACAAGCTCACTTATTTCGCTAGCTCACTTGTCCTATATAGTTACATGGTAAGAAGTACGGAGAAGTATATTCCTTGGAATGTTTGATAATTGATTCATAATTTTAAAACTTGTCAACTCACTGTATGTATGCAAGAAGCAATATATCTATTTCCAGTTATCACAGACTGCTTAACCCGTGTTAACAAGCCATTGTAAATTGAAGTGTGAAAATTTGCAGTCTGAGAATGGTCAATGTAACTTAAACCACTATTAACAAAACAACACACCCATATAACGTTGGCACAATCATACAATACAATAGTAACAGTAAAGCTTCTTGTGAAAGAGTTCGTCCAGGGTAGTACTGTCGTCTTACCTATATCTGCCGCCAAGCAGTAATGTCATCATTATTGTGTTCCGGTTTTGAAGGGTAATGGGACGAGTCCCATTGTCAACTTATATCTCAGGGTGACGGGTGGTAGTAGCAGTGCCCCTCAGATCTTTGCGATTTAACGCTCTGCTTGGCACTGTAACTGTTACGGACAGGCGTGTATCTTACCATCAGGCGCACGACTTGTTCGTCCCGTTACTTGTTGTGTAACGGGACTTGTTAAAATGTGGAAAATGTTATTTAAAAAAATCATTGCGAACGAATTGTTGCACTCCTTTTTTATAGTTTATATCTTTAATCGATCATCATTTGTTTCATTCCAGTTGGACATGACGGATTTCTACGACGACGACTACGACGACCTCGATTCGGACTCGGATGAGGAGCTCGACGGCGGCGAAGGCGACGGCGACGACAGCGGCAACGGCGAGTCGTGAGGCCCGCTCCTCCCCAGCGCCCCGCGTTGTACCCCCGCGGACATCCCCGCGCGAGCAATCTCCCGCAATCGCGTACGGACCTACCGATCTCTTTGATACTTAGAAACTTCTCTTATTCTAGCATTCTCTTTAGGCGCTACGCAAACGACCTTCTCTTTCATACGCCGAGGTTTCCAAAACTATACTGTACGAATACGGCTGGTACGTGATTTTGTGAAAAGATGTAGTCTGTGACGTGTCGCGGCGCGCTAGTAAGAATGTCGTCTACGTAATGCCTACCAAACCTGAACTCATTTCTTTTAGCCTCCCTTTTTGCTTAACGAATTAGTTATTTAAGAACCCACACAATTGTAAAAACCTGTAATCTGCATCAACCAAATACTACTAGTTCCTGGGATTTTAGAGAAAAGGGCATAACGTCATAGTCCTACATGCTAACCTAATATGAGTGGAGGACTTGAATACAAGTAACAAAAATATTGTAATTGACACTAAACACCAACACTATTATTATTCTTTATAATATTTTTAGTATTTTTAAACAAAATGTATAGTTGCAAAATAGATACCAATCACAATTAAATTAATCGAATAAAATTATTTCAAAACTAATAGAAGGAAACGTTTTATTTAAGACTACAGCGTTTGCGAAATCTAATATCCACAAATTCCAATTGTATTGTTTTTATAAATCAAATTAAATGTAACTAGCACACTGCCCAATAGAACAATAGAAACTAATTTGTTACAAGTTAAGTACCAATGGACTCGCAATATAAGGTTTTTATTGATGTATGATATGGAACCTAGTAATTATACGCATGAAATGCCATAAGAAAATTATATACATATATTCAAATACTATAAAGTAATATGTAAATAAATAGGTAAACAAAAAGATTTAATAAATTAACAATACACTAAACCAGGACCTATTACATAAGTTTTGAATTGTTCCTTAAGGGCTTCAACACATTCAGCTGTGTATTTTCTACTAATTAACCATAAATATCAATTTAACGTTATATCGGTATCTTGGAAATGCCAATATAAACATGGAATTTTATATTTCCACAATTTTCACACATTATAAAATTTTAAATTTGGACTCCGTCACTTCGACGCCATGGATGTTGTAATACGTCCGAAATGTCTAGTAAATAAAATATGTTTTCATACAGGATTAAGTCCCGAATTTAAAATCAGCCAATATAACAGAAAATCACAGAATTTTCGGAAGAATTCCAAATTTTGTATGTTATTTTCAATCGTACCGACATCGCAACATGGCAATCATATTATATTGTAACATATAGAATATTTACGAATCAATCTTATCGACAGTCGTTGAATATTACAAAAGAAATAAATAATATCATTCGGATTACTCATTCCATTGCAACATTGTGTACATCATTGTTTACAACTGCAAATGATCGGTCACACATACATACTGCGTAAATAATTTCGCAATTTGTGTTCCCGGTACCAACACGTAATTCCATTCTATTGAGCACCATTTTTAATCATAAACGAAATTTTCAAGACACCATAGAATTTTATCTTTTATAATCGTGTAGAAAGCAAAAAGCACACCAATAAATTTGAAATTCTCAATAAATAATTCAAGTTCCTAGCCGCAATAGAACCAGCCTGAGAAATTTATTCACAAAGGGAGGTAAAGATTGTGGAAAAACGTAAGGAATAACCATCTTAGATAAACCATTTAACTACATAATTAACATATCGAGTTTTTAGGTTTTCGCGATTGTTACACAGGAAAAGTCCTATACATAATTAACATTTTCTTTGTTAATAGTTTCATATTTTTACAATCAACAGTGTGCTAGTTATTATTTATTTTTAATAGAAGTAACTTCTATTTCATGTAGACATTCTTGTTTTATATAAATCTATATTTTATTCATAATGTCTAGTGTTCAGTAGTCGTTTTATTCAAAGCAATAATTTGGAGAAGTTTTGATAGTAATGTTGAATATGGATGATGTAGAATGGTCGGTTTTAGTGTGGAGTCCGTAGCGCTTGTTTGAACTGGATAGATAATATTTTTAATACTACTAATATCAGTGTATGAGTCATTACAATTTTGTTTTAATAATTTCGATCGCATGTTCTCATTACGTAAATATTAGGGTATTTTTTATTAGAGAAGGTAAATATTTGTATATGATGTGTTTGCACATTTGTAAACCTATACTCAATTTGACTAGTTTAAAAAAAGGATTGACAAGATGGGTTATCTTGTTTTTCATTATCAGCCAATCAAAGCAGTGTAACTTGTATTTGCGCTCTATGATTGGTGAATTTAATTTAGGAACCTGCGATTGTAGCGATAATTTATTAGAGCGTTTAAAAGACGAATTATTTAACGCTAAATGTGCCAAATTTTAGTTTAGATTTACGAATATGCGTCAGAATATACAAATATAAATTAGTTTCATCAATATATGTAACAAGACTCTGTGATTGTAAAACATTATTGCCAATATATTTGATTGTTTATTTTATATATTTTAGTTTAATTCTTTTAGTTTTAATGCAATATTGAAAGGCGTAATTACAAACAAGATTTTGATTATAACCATTTTTAATTGACATCTTTGTTGTGCTTTTAAAGTTTTGAAGTAAAATAACATCTTGGGTTTCACTGAAAATATTAAAGTGTACGAAAAATTAACTAAAGTAATAATAAATAGTTAATGAAACACCAAATATACCATATTGTAAATAAATACCTTTGCCATTCTAAAATATGCAAATTTATGATGTACAGAGATTTTATCGCATAACATTCAGATTCTCGATTATGCTCAAACAAATTAGTACCTACTATGTAATAAACACTAATGAAAGGTTCAATACTTATGTTAAGATAGAGTACATGCATATAATTATCTTATATTTAGTTACTCATGAAATTATCGGTAATGTACATTAAATACCTAAGTGAAAATGAATTTTAATGGTTAGTATGCACTAAGATAATTAGGTTACATTTGTATGAATGTAAGGCTTAGATTTATATTTCGGCTTCTAAATTTCTAATAAGCTACTTTATGTATGTACAATCACTTGTTGCTACTCTAATCTTTAACAAAGCATCGTTCATGGTCAAAACTTTTGCTTATAAATACCGATTTGACGTCCAGAATGTTATCAGTTTAATTAGGTTTAAGATAGATACATGTTAAGGGTTTGGAGATCATTGTAGACAAATTCACGAAAGTTAATTACAATATTTAATAATAAACAGAACGTGTTTGGATGCGATTTTTCACAACAGTCTTTCCTTTTTTTATATCTAATAAGATGACTTGACTAGCAGTCCACGCCCTCGAGAACAAAGACGACAAAGGCGCAGTTTTGATTTAATTCAACTCGCTAGCCACGCGTGTAGCACTCACGGGTTTTGGACAGATTATATTATATTATTAGGACTATCACTCTGTGAGACATACATTCCAGAGTTCTGTCGATCTATCTTCGGACGCGAAATTGGTGGTCTCGTCAAGTAAATGGCATTTATTATTATTTTGGATATCTAAGGCCCGGCGCCCACTGATGAGATGACTCGGCATAGGATTTTTAGGTGACGAAAAGTAATATACCTTAATGTTATGGTAAGTTGAAATGTCAATGATCATGGTCGTAGCTACAAAAACAATGCGCGACATGCATAGGCTCAATTTAAATTGCGGCGGAACGGAATGGAAGCGAATTTTTATTACAGCAGTGTACAATATCATAATGAACTTAAAGGTCAGTTGTGTAAAGTACAAACTAGATACGACTCAAAAAACAGGACCCCACGTCTACTAATTTTAAATCATGTCAGTTTGTGTCCTACCATTGCAATTAGAAAAATATTATTATTATTATAACTTCTGTGGTAGTTTTATTAAGGTAACACCGATCGTTAGTAATTGGCTGTATTAATTAATATGCCATCACTGACATTCCACTGCCATTGCAACTTAGACTATGGAAACTAATCCTCTAAGCATTGCAACTAGATTTTAACCATAGATTTAGTGGATATACTAAATCTATGATTTTAACAGTAAATACCAAAAACAGTAAATGTAATCTCAATGGAGTCCCAATGGAATTACAATGACCTGTGGTTTCTAGAAAATTACCAGAACTAGGGCCCAGCATGCTGATTTTGATTCAAATCGGAATCGAACCAATCGGGTAGTTTAGAGATTTTCCGAGCGAGAAGATGAAACTGTAGCTTTTTTTTGACTCCCGATCGGAAACTGCGTCTTTTCCGAGTCGAGGCGCATAATTGCGATTAACAACTGGCCGATCGGAAAGTTTGACATTTCTAATGTAAATTAGAACGCCCACGTATGGAGTTTCGCAGGGCGCATATCATTGCAGGATGGCTTGCACGCTGCGACTGCATTCATAATCTTGCGTTATTCGTCGGACAGCAAGGCAGACTGCAATGCAGGATAATGAATGAATGCCCCCTTCTGCCACCATTCATCATAATTCATCTGCCTTCAGCCATCCTGCAATGTGTCCTGCGAGACTCCATATGTGGGCCGCACGCCGAATAGTGTGTGAGCAGTCTTCTGGCTGAGCGGCGGACTGCCATGCAGGTACTAAATGGGCCGTTTAAGCGTCTAATTTGAAGGCGCCCGCCCTTACACTCTCGCCTCTTCCTTGGAACACCCATCATGATCTGCATAATATGATATGATCATGTAATTTGATAACGCATCGTACCGTAGCATCTTCAATAAAATTTAAAAAAATTAAAAACCCAACACAACAGGGCTAACAAACCAACAACTGTCACTGCCAAAGTGACATTTCACAGATTGTAAACATTTTTTCAACAAATTTGCTATTTCATAATTCATTTAGATAAGATAATGATAACACAGGTGTGACTGTATACTTAGAATAATAACGCATAGAAACCTAGTCCGCACACGCTAAGTGAGGCAAATTGAAGCGCTCCCAATGGGCCTACGACTACGAGCGGGCGAGCCGTCAGTGCTCAAGGTCAACTTGCACCGCGAACAGCTCAAGAATTTTAGCTAAAAATCTCGAAATGTGCGGTAAATAAGTGTAAAAATACGTCAGACAAACATAAAATAGATACTAACATCACATTCCACAAGGAAGTAACGCGTTTCAACTTGTATTTTTATATAAATATTCACTAAAACCGAAAATTAATTTCGTTGCAACAAGCCACGAAAATGTTACAAAGTAACGGATTTCTTTCTCCCATTTTTGCTATTCTGTTTCAAAATAATTATATTACGTAATTTTTAGAGAATAGACAATATCGCGATGGCTGCAGTTTATTTTTTATTCTAATGTAAGAGTGCATTTGACCTCCATTTCTGCAAGTTGGATGCGTACAAATGTTGTTTACAAAGAGCAACCCCTAGAGTTTCTTGCTCATACTTCTCGGGGGAATCTGCCTTACGAATAAGCGGTAGAGTTTAACCAATGTAACGATTTCAAGTAAGAAGAAATAAACTCAGAAAATCAGATTGTTTCTACGAATTGAGAATAGAAACTGAACTTATAAATAATGTTTCCTTTCACCTAGCGAGTAAAAAAAAAGAATAAGACCGGCCGGACCGTAAGCCGCTAAAAGATCGATCATATGTAAAGGTGGGCGTTTAAACGAAAAGCACTTAAAAGTCTGCTTTTTAAAATAAGCGCATAAGCACGCTTTTCATTTTAAGCGTAAGCGTTGGTCAATGCGCTTAAACGTTTTTCTAAACGATATTTTAAGCTTCAAACTAAAAAGCGTGTGAAAAGCTCTTTTACAAGCACGCTTTTCAAACGTACGTTTTAACGTTAAAAAAATAAGTAGTTTTTCCATTTCAACAATTAACAACTACAAAGTTAAACAACGTATGTTTTTGAATGCTTTTAAACGCCAATGAACAAAATGTTAATATAAAAATATTATATCATAAACAAAAATATAACTCGTTTTTTACGAAAAAACTTACGTATTTTAAAACTTTTAGTGGTCTACTTTTGCTTTTCACTATCAAAACAACGTTGCAAGTTTTTTTAACGTTAAAGTCTATACGCTTAAACGTTTTCTAAACGATTTTGTTAGCTTCAAACTAAAAGCCTCTAAGTGAAAAAGCGTATAAAAAAGTACGCTTTTTTAAAAAAGTATAACGTTTAAAAAAATAAGCAGTTTTTCCATCTCTAATCATATGATCGAATCATTTAACCCGATTACATTTATTATGGGTCATGATCGACCCGGGTTATCAGAATTGATCGATCGGCACAGGTCTAGTTGAAGTCCGCGGCTGTTTTCTACATTAAGTGGAACAAGGTGGATTCCTGAAAATAAGACCTAACCAAGTTTTACAAGTCAAAGCAAGATAGCTAGATAGAAAATAGCATAATATCGCTCTTTTCCTATATAGGTTGCATTACACAGATCGGATAAAAAAAGCAGAACAATCTGACAAATTAAATTCACGCGATATTCAACTTTATCATCTTCTAACAAAAGTTCGAAATAACACAATTTAAAGTTAACAAACAAAGTACGTGCCTATACATGATGTATCACGTATACATACAACAAGTAAATTATTTACGTGAGCATCTGGTGAAATAAAATATTATTTAGCTTTGGCCTTGTATACCACGTAATTGTTCAAATACTGTATTGGTTCGAAAATGAGTTACATCAGTGACTTATCGCAATCTGCCGAATATTTAAGTTTTAGGAGCAGTATTCCACTGAGGAAAGTTGTGGTTGACTCAGACGGTTCGAAGGTAAACACTTGTGAATTATATTATCTATTTGTATAATAGCATTTATATATCAAGGACAGAGCCCTTTACTTCTCTAATACATTATCTAGACTTCTTTAGCGTTATCTTCACACAGTTTTGTATACAAAATTTAGCCACATATATTTATAACAGTTTTTCTTCGTATTTATTTTTAATGTTCGAACCGCAATGTTATACTACCAGTTGTATTTAGAAAACTACGAGTTAATAAAAGGAATAATTACTTCCTTTTATTAACTCGTAAAACAAAGCACTACTTAATAATTTTTTGTCTGCAGTAGCAAAATATTAACTAAAAAACCAAAGCGTGTAACCCAAAAATTAAGAAAGAAAGCATGGTCACTTAATCTCAATTTATAAAAGTATAATGTGGTAAGTCTCCTACATTTTACTACTTATATGATTCTCTGGCCATGTCTGTGCAGAACCGTACCACTGCCCTCCTTATTTTTATCATAAAGCTGCTGCATTTTACTATGATTAGACTAGTACCACAGCTGTCAACATATTCAACTTCCTGAATATCAGAAATGTCTATAGGTGGTGGTTACCACTTATCATCACAAGGAGCATCTGACAGTTTCAATACAGTAAAATTTACGTTGTATTCTTCAATTTTATTTTTAGGCATGGAAAATCTTCGATTCAGGTCCTAAATCTGTCAACTGTCCTCTAATATGTCTTCCTCCAGTATCAGGCACAGCAGATATATTTTTCAAACAAGTCATGGGCCTGGCATGCAGAGGGGTCCGTGTAATATCAGCAGAGTCACCTCCATATTGGAATATGAAAGAATGGTGTGATGGGTTCAAACGGTTAATTGATTACCTTGAGTTGGATAAGGTGCATATTTTTGGAGCATCTTTAGGTAAGTGTAATTTATTATTTTGAACTTAAATAGGCTCTCAAGTATCAGAAGAATGGTCATATAACTTCATAAATATTTGTGTACAATGGTTAAAATACTGTGCATTGAAAAGTTTAAAAAATTATATTATTACCTATACCAATTTTTGCAATCTTTTATTTTCTGATTAATGTACACGATCAGCATATTATTTAATTGTAATATAAAAATATATCTGTTTTAATTCATAATACTTATATATTTTTAGGCGGTTTCATAGCGCAAAAAATCACAGAGTTGACAATAAACTGTCCACGTGTTGTATCTCTAATATTGTGCAATACATTCACTGATACAACTGTATTTGAATATCAAGATTCGGCTGCCTTATTCTGGTTATTGCCTTCATTAGTACTGAAACGCATGCTCATGGGTAACTTTACCACAGATAAAGTTGACAGGAGAATAGCTGAATCAATTGACTTTATGGTTGAGAGAGTAAGTATAGAAATGCCTTACATAAACACCATAAACACATCAGAATATTCTTGGGAGCAAATAAATTAGACTGCTTAATTTACATTGATGCTGAAACCCTTACTAATACTATTTCCTTCCAAGGGTATGATTTATAAACTTGCTTCTATGTGGTAAACAAAAAAAATCAAGAAAGCCTTTGTAATGAAGGTTAAATAGAACTTTTCAAAATGTGTATATTAAGAAATGTGCACATATTTATTTTACATAAGGAATTTCCGTTAAATTTCAGTATCATAGCAATGACTGTTGACAGTTAAATTCTTATATTTCATATATCAATTATAGTGTTTTTTTAAATGGGACAGTGCGTGGAAATCCCAAACCATAGAATATACATGGAAGCTGTCTTAACATAGAGGGAGTTTTTCCATCCTCTAAGAGGGAGACCCTCTACGTGTCTTAAGAACCATTAATTTTTTTTTTAATCAATTTTATCATAGACAAATTTTTGGTCAAGTGTGAGTCGTCCATAAAAATTCATAAAAGTGATCAAAATTTTTTTTACTGATTGATTCAGTTTCATGAAGGGATCATTTCATTGTACGAGACGAAAAAAATGAGAATGGCAGTTGCAGTTGCAGCAAGTTGGTTTTTGTGGACAACTCACGCATGAACAAAAAATTGACTATGCCAAAAATGTTTTCACAAAAAAACCTTATGGTTTCTAAGACAATTTCGTTGTATCTTCTACGGTTTCGGATTTCCCCATATTGTCTCATTAAAAAAAATACTACTTATAATTATAAGATTTAACAAGATATAATGAAATACAGACTCGTATGCATAATGCATTGTTAATTATATAAACATTAAAATTTCTAATGTTTTCTACATGCAATGTGTAATTGACTGCATGTCCGTTAACTGTTGTATCTTACATATTAAGTAGTTATTAAAATGTTTATTTTTTAATAACTGCAACTCAGTTTGAAACTCTGCCCAATGTTAAATAGAACAAAGAAATTCAGTTCAAATGATGAACAGCTATATTTTAAATCCTGATTCAAGAAAAAAGGTTTGAAAATATATTGATAATTTAAACATTATCATGTATCTATCTATACTAACTCACAGCTGTCTCTTTAATTTTTGACTAAAAAAATGACACTCAGAAAACTAAATAAATACGAAGGAAAATCTTTGGGAAAATGATGTGGTTTGTGACATTTTTTGAGATTGTCACATATTGGATCCATCTCTGGGGGTCTACTCCTATTCTCCAACCGATACCCGTTCCGAAACAATTACTGTCAAATAAGTAATACTCGACCAAATCAAAAGGCAATGTCAATTATGAAGGTTCATTCGCATCATGCGACTTTTAATTAGGTCGAGTATTACATATTGGACAGTAATTGTTTTGGATAGATGTCGGACGGAGAACGTGAGTAGACCCCCTGATACAAGCATATGGCACGAATTTGGTAGTGGTAGCATTTTGTTGTTCCAGTTTATTTTATAAATATCAAAATAATTTAACAAGATATATTTAACATGATAATTATCACTTCAAGCCCTGATTACTAATTGAAAAAAAAATTACAGTTGGAATCACTCAACCAATCAGATCTGGCTTCAAGACTGACATTGAACTGTACTCCATGCTATGTTCAACCACAAGCGTTACTCAATATTCCGATAACAATATTAGATGTATGGGACGACAGTGCCTTAAGTTCAAATGTTAGAGAAGACATGTACAAGTCGTATCCCCATGCTAAGTTGGCACACTTGAAGAGTGGCGGGAATTTCCCGTATTTGAGTAGAAGTGATGAAGTTAATCTACATTTATTAGTAAGTATACCTACTGCATTACCTACATGTCATAATGTCGATCAAGTAAACCTATTACTAACAACTGATATGTATAACTTATAATGTAATATAAATATAATAGTCAAACCTAAAATAATGTGATATTTACATTTTAGGACGCTCCTTCACCGCGAACATGCTCTTGTAATGTAACAGTTCAAAAGTGAGCATAACAGCGGTGAGGGAGGTGAACCGAGCATTCGTTGCGCAACACTTGTAACATTCGGTAGCCTCCTTCACCGGGAACATTCGCCTGTAATGTAACAATCTGTTCAGATTATTAGTAGGGTTAATTGTAAAAACCGAGTGATATTGAGAACCGGTTTATTCGGTTATTATGTCTAGGTGAACCGGTTACCCGGTTTTTCCGGATGTTTTTCTGTTGTCACCCAAATAATTGAATAAAATTGTCAGAAAACTAAAAAACATCAAGTTAGTGTTATATAAATTATTTTTTATATAATTCACATCTAATAAGATCAATAATGTCGCGAATTATAATAAAAAAAAATCAACAACATTACAAATACCCTAAAATAAATATACATATTTTAGACGCAAGCAATTAGACATCTTCTTTTTCAGTCTGATTCTCAGTTCAAGATGTTCCAACATCTGAATCAGTAGTCTGATGTTTATCATAGGTGCTCAGCGGCGCAGCTAGTTATTGTGGGGAATGAAAGAATGGTTGTGCCTACACCAAATGACCTAATTATCCTGGGAGAGAGACGCGAAAATTTGCGTTAACGCTAAGCCTTTCCCAGCTTGTCAGTAGCGCTACCAGGATTCCAGATGTTAAGCCTCATACGACTAATTGCACTGTCTATTGTCTTTTGAAACCTCTCCGTACCCAATCAGATGGCGGTATGAAACGGGTGTGGCGAAACAGGTTAGCAAATTGGGACGCAATGCGACATTTCTTTGTTTCATATCCCTGACAGGCTTGCTTTCGTTCAAGGAACTCGTCGAGGTGTGCTGATGCTGTAGTCGAAGTCTTACGTTTAGGTGTTGAGTTTTACATACCATACTCTGATGTACCCAATAGACCCTAAGCTCGTCCATGTTTTAGCGCTGATTGTAGTTGTACTGAAGTACAAAAACAACGTAAAGCTCCGAATGCTCTGAAGCTGAAGAATTTAATAAGACAGCAAAGACGTACAAATGAGTGTTATGCAGAACCAAGTTCGACCATGTGCGCCGTATAGGGGCCCAGTTTGCCTCTTTTCCATCAGATAGGAAGTCCTATTGGTCCCTGGCTAAAGATGTTACAAACTTTAGTCGTCCTTCTTTACCACCTCTGCTGAGGCCGAATGGCTCGCTGGCCCATACTGCGGAAGAGAAGGCGAACCTTTTTGCCTCACTCTTTGCAGAGAATTCATGTCTGCGTCATGCTAAAAACAGGTACTCAGAACTTAGCGGAGTCTAAACGTGAATAAAGCTAGCGGGCCAAATGGAATTCCAGCAATAAGTCCTGCTTAACTATGTGTCTCAGTTGACTCCTGTTCTCAGGTCGTGGGTTTCCACGTGGCACTTCCATATTCTGCAAGACTATGAAACTTGTTTTTGACAACCATCTCCTCGACAACGACTGCCTCAGTAATCGCCAGTGCGGATTCCGACGAGGGTGATTTTCTTGTGTATGCGTTACACTTATGGAGCGAAGCTATAGAAGAGGAAGGCGAAGCACTTGTAATGTCTTTGAACATTACTAAATAAAGCCTTTGACAATATCTGGTATGCAAACCTTAAGCAAGTTTCACTCTTATGGGCTTCCAAATGACCTTTGCAATTGGATTTCGGATTTTATGAGTGAGTTTTCGATTCGATCTTATTAAACTGGGCGATACACACATTGGGCGATAGACTTCCGGAGTACGTCAAGGTTCCGTACTGTCCACAACTCTCTCCCGCATATCAACGATATGTTAATTCCAGGTACCTTCAGGTATACTGATGACAGCACAGTTGTAGATAGGTACTTGATCAATGCATGGGTCAGCACAAAAGAAATCCAGTCTTGTCGAGAGTCTATGATTAGTCGTTTGGATTTGACACTTCGGCTGTCTCTGATTGGGGTGGTGCCAAACTTATAAAATGGAACGCTCTAAAACGCAGGCGTGTCTAGTCCCTTTGACTTGACTCCCAACTGTTTATGATATATCCATACCGATAGCCGACCAACGATAGCTACTTGGAATGAACCTATTGTCCAGTTTGAACTTCGGCAGATGTATAGAATCCATGGTCAAAAATGCAACCAGGAAGTTTGACATCCTTTCCAAGGTGAGGTGTTACTTGACTCTGGGGCAGTTGCTTAAAAAAACTGTTCAACGCACACATCCGGTCGTGTAAAGAGCACTGTTGCCATTTATGGGATAGTTCTGCTCAATACCAACTAGCCGCCTTGGATTCAGTTGAAAAGCCTGGCAAGAGCCAGTGTTGGGCTACATTTAATTGGTCTGGCAATTAAAGATTGATAATTAATTAATTGTCAATTGCGAAACAGCAATTAACGATTGATCAATTGTTTGTTGCGAGAACCGCAATTAACAATTAATTAATTGTTAATTTCGGCTCTCGCAACTAACAATTGATCAATCGTTAATAGCGTATATCTACAATTAACAATTAATCAATTTTCAATCTTTTCAATGTTTTTGATTAACAATTAACAATTAAAACTGACAATTATGATAAATTGTTGGATTGGGGGTGAGTTAGGGGTTGGTCAGGGGGGTCGGTCAGGGCGTCGGTCAGGGGTCGGTCAGGGCGTCGGTCAGGGGTCGGTTACTGGGTGGGTTAGGGGGTCGGACCGACCCCCTGATCGACCCCCTGACCGACCTTCGGATCGACCCCCTGACCGACCCCCTTTTTTTTTGTTAATCCGGGGGAATCTGCTTACAGATACCCGGGCCCCGCGGGGGCAGAGCCGGGGTTATGTGGGACTGGGCTGAACCCTGAAGAGGAGCAGCCCGACCGCACTAAACCCTCGGACTGTTCCTCCTCTCCGCTGTAGGTGGGGGTACGGGTACGCTATTGCACTCGTCCGCGCCCCCACCAGCGGCTGGCCGCGCCCTGCGCAGTCCCTCCCCGAGAAGGGAGACACATCGGTCCCCCGACTCCGAATGTGAGGCTCGCCGAACACCAGACGAGCCTTCCATCCCGGGCCCCTTTATGCTGGGCAGCGAACTCCCCCGAGTCCGGTACCCAGGGGCCATGGGGGGCCAGGACAGCATCCACTCAACTGTGAAGTTCAGTAGCTGCTCCCCCAGCCCCCGCGGTGGATCTGATGACAGGATCCGCCGCAACACCTTTTTTTTTTTTCTTTTTGACGGGGGGGAAATCTTTATGGATACCCCTGAGCCCAGGGAGACTCAGGGGTTATGTGTGGACTCTCCCTCCAGACTGGAGGGCCTACCCCACTAAAACCCCCCCGGGTTTCCCTCTCGCCGGTTGAGTCGGCGCCGTGGGATCGGTGAACATTCACCACGACGCCGCCCGGCCGCCCTAGCTTGCGCCAGGGCTCCCGCGCCAACGGAGGGGCGAGTCGGTTGTCCTCCGACCCGCCCCCCAGACGAGTGAGGCCGTGCAATGCAGGCTCCGGAGTCCCTGTCCAGAGCCCGCTGGCCTCACTAGGGGATCAGGCGAGCAGCGAACTGCCTTCGCCTTCTCCCCGTACGTCTGCGCCGAAGCGGGTGCGCGTCCGCCGCGTCCTCGCGCACCCGCTCCGCGGCCTCCTTTTGCGACATAACCTCTGCGCAAAAGGAAGCCACCGCCTCCCAGGACTCCTCGCTATCGAGCATGGCGGCAACCACGCTCGGCAGAGAGAGGTCCTGCCCTACAGTCCCCGTCAGAGTGCGGCGCTGCTCATCCCACCGGCTGCACACCTCTAGGGTGTGCTGCGCGGTGTCATCCGCAGCGCCGCACTCGTGGCACGACGGGGACGGTTCCCTCCTCGCCACCTTGTGCAGGTAGTGACCGAAGCAGCCGTGCCCGGTCAGCACCTGGACAAGGTGGTACGACAGTGGCCCGTGGGACCGGTTTACCCACTCTACGAGGACAGGGCGGATCGCCTCTATGGTACGAGCGCCATAGGGGGGATCCGCCAAGCCCTCTTTCCACCGGTCCCGCATGCGCTGCGCCGCGAGGCGGCGCTCCCGCTCCACCTCTTGGGGAGCGGGTCGCTCGCCTCGGTCCCTCATTCCCCGCCGGTAGGTGCGGACCTCCGCCAGGACCTCGGCTTCGAGGTCCCACGGCGGAGTACCGGCGAGGACGCATGCGGCAGCGCAGGCCACCGTCCTGTACGCCCTGCACATTCGCAGGGCGACCACCCTCTGGGGCCTCCTCAGCAGCGCCTTCGTCGCCGCTGATATGGCCCCACTCCAAATGGGAGCCCCGTATAAGGCCATACTCCGAGTCACCCCGGCGTATAGCCTTCTGCATGGGGCTCCCGGCCTCCCGAGGTTGGGCAGGAGCCTGCCCAACGCCGATGCGGCGCCCACTATTCGGGGAGCAAGTTGCCGGAAATGCTCCCCGAAGTTCCATCGCCGGTCCAGGACAAGTCCCAGATATTTCATCTGGGACTTGACCGGGACCGATACTCCCGCGATGGAGATGTGGGCGCCTGCCGGCACCGCCCAACCTCTACCTCTCCCGCCGAAGACGGCCACATCCGTCTTCGGCACGGCGACCTCGAGCCCCAGCAGTTGTATTCGGCGGACCACCATGTCCGCCGCTACTGAGGCTCTTCGGGCCGCCTCCTGGAAGGTGGTCCCACGGACGGCCACCAGCGTGTCATATCCGCCGCAACACCTAACGCGCTTCCGTGCGGACTCTCCGAAGAGAGTCCCTTGGAGCGCCCACCACGGGCCAACCGCCCACGTTCGGCCGCGGAGGATAGGACGAGAGGCAACGACACTGACACGTCCTTTCCCCCGCGGCCCCGCCGCCACTGCATCGTCGAAAGCGGCGCAGCCCCGCCAGGGTCGCGGAGGACAGGACGAGCGGTAACGACACACCGACACGTCTCTCCCCTCGCGACCCCCCTCCCAACGCGCATCCGCGCGGTCCCGCTGACCAAAGGAGCCCCGCGCGGAACGCCCTCCTCATCGGGCCAGCCTACCACCATCGGCCGGCCCCGTGGGTTCCTCTTAGCTTCGCCGTGGGATGAAATCGACTACGGCTACTAGAGCCCCCCTCTAGCACACCCCTAACCCAATACTGCTTGTGCACCTCGTTCACTCTCGCTATCTCAAAAGTTACCCGTCTCCGACATGCTGTCGCTGTCCTGTAGTTAGGTACCCGAGTTCGTAGCATTTAATTAACGTTTATTTACCATTATTAACTAGTATACAATGTTATTATGACTTACAAACTTACGTTTTAATAAAGGGTTTTTCAACAAGAACTTTGTTTTGTATATCAAAATAAAGCAATAAATTTAGATAACAATGATCCAAATTTTTATTGTGTTAAAAATGTAAGGTTTGGCAATCATGAATGAAAAACGATATCTGATAAATGTCCACCACTGTTGGGAATTTTCAATAGTTTTATTGCAACATTAACTGTATAAGTAACAATTGCCGTGTGGCAACACTCTTTCTCTTCTATCTCGGTGTCGGAATATACGTGTTGTGCAGTGATCTCAAGTTTTATCTAAATATAAACCAAAGTTTCCTCCAGTGGTCCTATGGCAATCAAGGCAGCTGCCGCACAACCACGATCACAGTTACAGATGTCGATTCTTTCATCAAAGTTTTTAATCATTTTTTGACAAAATGGTGTTATTATTTCGTTAATCACTTCACGAATTTTGAGTTTTATTTTATCGATTCGATTGACTTCGTATAGACTCTGTCTTTAAAATAACTCCATAAGAAATAATCCAGCGGTGTAGAATCACATGTTCGAGCTGGCCACTTAACGGCTGCATTTCGTGAAATTATGCGATCGGGAAATTTGGTTTGCAATAAATTCATTGCTTCGATGGCACAATTTTATCAAAAAGTGATTAAAAACATTGATGAAAGAACCGACATCTGTAACTGTGGTCGTGGTGGACATTTTTCAGATATCATTTTTCATTCATAATTGCCAAACCTTACTTTTTTTAGTAAAGTAAAAAAATGGAATCATTGTCATCTAAATTTATTGTTTTATTTTGATTTACAAAACAAAGTTCTTGTCAAAAAACCCTTTAGTTTAAAGACAAAACCGAAAATCCCGGGTTTTCCTTAGCTAAAAACCGGTTTACAAAATGGATGGTTATTCGGTTTTTTCAGTTAACCCGGTAATCGGTTTGCGTGCCCTAATTGTAAGGCTGCGACTCCACCAGATATGTGGAAATGTTTTCAAGTCTTTACTTAAGTTAGGTGCATGCGAGTGCCTTTGAGTGTCTTTGAGTCCCTTTGAGTGCGTTTGAGTGTCTTGAGTGCCTTTAATTGCCTTTGACGGCGTTTAAGTGTTTTTGAGTGCTTTTGAATGCCTTTGATGTCCTGAGTACCTTTAGTGCCTTTGAGAGCCTTTGAGTGCATTTGAGTCCCTTTGAGTGCCATAAAAGAAACTGGTACGGCCGCCTACTAGATGGATGGATGACCTGGTAAGGGCGGCGGTTAACCGATGGATGCACGTTGCGTCCGACCGGCTAGTCTGGTAATCTTTGGGGAGACCTATGTTCAGCAGTGGACGTCTTCCGGCTGATATGATATAAATTATTAAGATGATACAAATAGTTTGGGGGTTGACGTTGCTCGCTTCCGTAGGTTTACCCTCGAGACCCTACAAGTGGGTGGTGCTAAAGAGCAACAACTACTGGTGGTAGGCTTCGGCCGTGGCTAGTCACCACCCTCCCGACCCAGTTGAGTCACCAAGTGGTTTTTACCGTGTTCCGACTCGTGTTCGAGAGTTGCTATTAGGAGGTCGGGTCTGAACAGTTGCATTGCGTCTGACAACGAGTTGTAGCTGCTTGTACTGCCACACTGAGCACTCGGGTCTGGGGGCTAGCGGGATCTGAAGCACGGTGCATCGCTGACTGTCCATGGGAAGTTGGGGGCTCAAGTAGCGGAAAAGCCACCCGTGAATGGCTGCCTCGCCACCCAACGAAAAATCCCGGAATGCTCCGCCTTGCCGGTTGGGGACCAGAAGGGAGGACCAGGTGACCATCTCCGGGGGGGTTTCGGGCGTCCCCGCGGTCTCCAAACCGATTGTACCCTCGTGTGGCACAGTGAGCATGCTGCTTGGTTGAACACGACGTAGTGCCTCATTCACTGCCTTCCTCCTGCCTATTCATTTCTCAAAACAGCATGACAAGTCATAAGAAAGGAAACTAACATCTGAGATCTGCAATCAAATCTCGATTCAGTCCACTACCACCTTGAAACCGACAAACCGCAGCTACTGTTCCTCACATGACGCAGATCAGATGTCCGACTGACACAGCGTACCTCAGCTACCCCGGGTATACTCTGGAGCACAGGTTCGTACCTCGTGCCGTAGTTTGTGTGTTCGCGATTACATAGGTGTCAAGCGTATCAAGAATTTTGAGGCACCGAGTTTTTCTGTTTGACACAGGAGTTACACAAACAGTGTACTGCTGTGTCTACCGCTCGCACAGTGGAGATCGGGAGACGACCAAGCTGTTCCAACGTCTGAGGGAGACGTCTGATGAGACTCAGCTACCCAGCGGCGCAACTAGTCATTCTGGGGGACTTTAATGCTCACCATCAAGAATATTTGTTCCTATACCAGACCAGGACCTTCTGTTCACAACTGATCCAGACTGCTACTCTGTGGTCGTGGAAACCCTACTAGGTGGAAACTGTATCCGTATACTCCCCACTCGATCAGGGCCCTAGTGGCATGACACGGGTGTGGCGCTTCAAGTTAGCAGATTGGGATAAAATGCGCAATTTCTTTGCGTCATACCCTTGCCAGGTGTGCTTTAGTTCAGGAAACTCGTCGAGCTGTGCTAATGCTGTAGTCGAGGTTTTGCGTTTGGGTATGGAGTATTACATACCATACTCTGATGTACCCAATGGACCCCGATTGTAGCTGTGCTGAAGCACGTAAACAGTCCGCGTGCCAAACTTGGGCAGATGCTCGACAATGCAAAGCTGCGAGTACTCAGAATTTGAAGAAAGCTTTTAATAAGGCCGCCAAGAAGTGCAAAAGTGTGTTACGTAGGGCCAAGTTCGACCATGTGCGCCCCATAGGGGCCAAGCTTGCCTCTTATCCAGCAGGCAACAAATCCTTTTGATCTCTGGCCAAAGCGATCGAATCTAACTTTTGTCGCCCATCTTTGCCACCTGTGCTAAGGCTGGATGGCTCGCTGGCTCATACTGCGGAAGAGAAGGCGAATCTATTTGCCTCACTCTCTGCAGAGAGTTCGCGTCTGGATGCCGCACAGTGGGCCCAAATTGATAATTCTTGGACATTATTCCTTAGACATAGGAATAACTTGTGGATTATCGAGCAAATTTTTTTTATGTGATAGATAATAACATTCCTAACAACTTTTATTATTGTATAATTTCTTGAAAAGTTGATAGTATTGGTGAAAAAAAATATTTTTTTTTGTGTATGGAGAAATATATATTTTATTTATCATCTCAAAATTATGCGAAAATGTAACGTGTGTGGTTTATTTACAGTATAGGTCCAATCATTCTCTATCAAGAAAAAAATAATCCATCTGCAGGTACTTGCGGCTTTACGAGATGGCATAATTTTAGATTTGTTATTTATTTTTTAACACAATATAGTACTTTCTACTTAACTTTCGTGTTATTGTTATAACATTCTCTAAATTACACTAAAACTAATTTTTCTTTATTCGTAACACATGTATTTTGTTAAAAAAGTACATAAAAAAGTTAGCAATTTTGCCGCACCTTTACTTACAAAGCCGCAAATACATGCAGACGGATTATGTTTTTCTCCATACAAATATTTTTTTTTTCTCCGAAACTATCAACTTTTCAAGAAATTATACAAGAATAAAAGTTTTTAGGAATGTTTTTATCTATCACATAAAAAAAAATTAGCTCGATACTCCACAAGTTATTCCTATGTCCAAGAATTATCAATTTGGGCCCACTGTGTGCCGCAGGGACCACCTATTACCTCAGGCTGGCTGCACTATGGCGCCAGTTCGCATACGCCAAAAAGAGGAACTCTGCGAAATCTAGACGTGAATAAAGCTAGCGGGCCAGATACAATTCCAGCAATAGTCCTGCGTAATTGTGCGCCTGAGATGTCTCCTGTTCTCACACGCTTGTACCGTCTCTCACTTGAGACTGGTGTGGTTCCTAGGTCGTGGAAGCTTGCAAACGTGCAACCTGTGCCGAAAAAGAAAAGCAGAGCTGACCCTGGCAACTATAGACCTTTCTCAGTCACTTCCGTACTCTGCAAGACTATGGAACGTGTACTCAACAACCGTCTCCTGTCGTACCTTGAAGACAACGACCTCCTCAGTGATCGCCAGTACTGATTGCGACGAGGGCGATCTACTGGGGATCTTCTTGTCACGTATGGAGCGAGGCTATAGAAAAGCAAGGCGATGCACTTGCAGTGTCTTTGGTCATTTCTAAAGGGTCAGAGTCTGGCACGCAAACCTTTTAAGTAAGGTACCCTCATATGGGCTTCCCAGTGACCTTTGCAATTGGATCTCGGATTTCTTGAGTGAACGTTCCATTCGAGTGGTCTTAGAAGGCTACTCTTCCGAACATATGGCGATACATACTGTCTGCAACTCTCTTTCTGCTGCATATCAATGATATGTTAATTCCAGGTACCTTTGCGTATGCTCATAACAGCACAGTTGTAGATAGGCACTTGACCAATGCAAGGGTCAGTGGAAAGGAAATCCAGTCTTGTCGAGAGTCCATGGTTAGCCGTTTGGATTTGACACTCCAGGCAGTCTCCGATTGGGGCGATGCCAATCTTTTCAAATTTTGTCAAAAACGCAATCGTGTCTATTCTCCACAAAACGGAGTCCCTTTGAGCCGACTCCGACTTTTCGTAATGTATGCATACCCATAGCCAACTGTCTCCACCTTCTTGGAATGGACCTGTCGTCCAATTTGAACATATACATTGAATCCATGGCCAAAAATGAAGCAAGGAAGCTTGGCATTCTTTCCAGAGTGAGGCGTTACTTTACATCGGGGCAGTTACTTCAGCTGTACCAAGCACAAGTCCGGTCGTGCATGGAGTACTGCTGCCACCTTTGGGATGGCTATGCTACATATCAACTGGCCACTTTAGATTCAATTGACAATCGTGCCAAGAGGGTTATAGGTGACTCGGAATAAGTGGAGGCGAAGCTGCAAAGCCTTGAACAAAGTTGCCTTTTTTTTTTTTTTTTTACGGGGGGGAAATCTTTATGGATACCCCTGAGCCCAGGGAGACTCAGGGGTTATGTGGGGACTCTCCCTCCAGACTGGAGGGCCTACCCCACTAAAACCGCCCCGGGTTTCCCTCTCGCCGGTTGAGTCGGCGCCGTGGGATCAGTGAACATTCACCACGACGCCGCCCGGAGAACAAAGTTGCCTGCTTATCGGTATTTTACAGGATATATCATGGAGAGTGTGCGATGGAATTGCACGATTTAATTTCCTTTTACCTTTCCCTTCCCATCACCTATGTTGTGGATAGTCCAAAGATTCGCACGAAGCGTTACGTTTCCACATTTATGTATATGGCGAACGGCTATGGAGTGGAATTCCCTGCCTGCAGACTTGTCCCCTGAACGTTATAACTTGGGCGTTTTCAAGGCGAGAGTGAATAGGCATTATTTAGGTGTGCATGCTCATCGTCACTTTTCATCAGTTGAGATGGAGGTCAAATGCGCACTTATATTTTATAATTAAAAAAAATATATAAAATACATACATTTTCTACTTCTGAGGTAAATAGAAACATGTTGTAGCCTGTACAGAAACAATTAATTGTGATTTCTTTTATAGATTCATCTACGTCAATTTGACGGTACTGAACAATCTCCATCCTACACCAGTCTTCACAAAACTCCTGCTCCGTCGAACAACCAGCCTGAAGAAGGAACTGTCAGTTATTTCAATCAACAAGAGAAGTTCGTCAAGATTTCTTGAACAACTTGATTATAATTTTGCAATAATATAATTATAATTGACTTTATCTATATTTATTGTTCTTATAAAAGGTGTTACAAAAGGGCTATATAAAATATTTCAGCCGGTGATCGTGCTTATGATTGCAAACAGCAAAACTATAATTTTATATTAGCAATCGGTATCCAACATTCGTTAAAATTTGTCGTCGTTAATAGCCCTAAAATATGATCACACCTGTGTTATACCCTATAAAAGCAATACTATAACAACTATAAAGGCAATAACAGACAAAAGTACCAATAACACGTAACTAAACCTCTAGGACCAATGGTCTGGAATTCTGACTGTAGACAATGATGTCGAATATCGAGGCTAGCGCTAGTTTAATGGCTCAATATTATGTTATTCTTTCACGATATGCATTTAATGCTGTGTCCTGTGTTCACACTTAAAGAAAGAAAAGAAGAACGGGATTTGTCAAACCCGCTTTGGGCCCACAAACCGGTGGACGCGGTTATGAGTTAGAAATGGTCGTGATATTGACTTATTGAATCGATATGTCTAATGCAGCAGACGATTTAAGTAGTTTATAACAATATTATAAGATTTGATATTAGAAAATTACAGGGTGGAGTTGATATATTCTTATTTTGCCTTAGAATAGTATTTAACATTTGGAACAAAATTATTATATATGTATAGAGTATAATATTTATAATAATAAATACTTTTAAAAAATCATAACAATAAAGTGGTAGATAAGAAAATAAAGTGTTGTCGATTATATTGTTAAACAATAGATTTAGAAACATGTATAATTTGTATAGGTATGTACTACACGCGTAAATATAATTAGTTTGGAAAAATGTGATACATGTGTGTGTGTGTAGTCATAATATAAGGTGTTATCATGAGAAAGATTGAGTGACAGCTACCGACGACAGTTTAATATGATTGTAACACGCAGACTTCCAAAACGCTGTCGGCAATAAACCTTGTGTTCTTTAAATATAATAATTAATAAAGCATCAATACCCTACGCCGTCAGCATACGCCGATTAAGGCGGGGTCACTCGAGTACCCCAGTACATCTAGCCAAAATTACGGTAAGGGACAACTTGCTTTGTGACTGCGGGTGAGAAGGGACCACAGATCAGATTTTCTTCAACAACACCAAGTATTTTTTCTTGGTATGTGATATCCTTCACTGTTCATTCCCAAACCACAAATTTTGAATCAACTTTAAATAATGTTAATCCCCTTTTTATTATTGTTCTTTGTGATTACTTAACTAGCATTAAGATTGTAATTTGAGGGCGTCTTACATAGGACATTAACACTTGTTGTATTTATGTCTCTTTCAAGATAAGAGTTCTGCATCATCAAAATTCAAAATCTAATACAAAAGCTTGTAGTTTCTCACGTGATACTCCCACAATACTATTGATAGCAGAATCTGCAGAAGGCTCCTAGATCACTACAGTGTGTTAATTTTACATTTGAAGTGTAAAAGAAGAAAAATTATGTGACATTCCACGAGCACGAGTTTAGTTTGAAATTTAGTAATCGCCATCTATTGAGCATGGCCTGAACAAAAATCACGGAAATGACGATATATTATGTACCTGTACATCAATGTAAATATTGACCTATCAACAAGCTTGTTGGTAGCACACACTAGCTGTTCATTGCAATCACACTACCCAATGACGTTATCGCAATCCTCTTTCTATCTTTACACGAAATTTGTACACGGTTACGATCTATGATCACGTGCACACAAAGCAATGACAATGATTGGCACCACTATTTAATTACGTAAACTATTGTTTTTTTTTTAGATATGTATAACAAAATATACTATATTGTATAACATAAAAGCCAATAAAGTGCCTATGAAACATTTTTTTTTTTTTTCAATGATAACGTTTCAAATGATAACGCTTAGCAATGATTTATTAATCGTACATAAAAACAAAATGCATTAAATTAAATTATTTTATTTAACAACAATACTTCTTATCAGTTCTATGTTTCTCATTCTAGCTTATGCTGTAAATGCTGTTCTTTCTCTTTCTTTTGCTGTAGAGCCTTTTGTCTTTCTTCATCATCTGAGAAATATTCTGCTAAGCTGTCGTCTTCACTTGGAACGGGCTGGCCTGCCAATGTGGTGCCTCTCTCTGTGAGTTGGCTGACATTGACTAGAGGATCTTCAATCTGTGGGTCTGAGATGTCAACTTGGGCCTGACTATCCCTACCCTGTAAATTTTGCTGTGATACCGTTGTATAAATCGACATGGCCTGGAAGCAAAACATTTGTTATAACATAATAACTTTAATTTTGACACGGGCATTTTCAGAAAAGAATGATATACGCTTTTGCAATACTAATTAAAGCAGTACGAATAAGTGACAACCTAATTATTTTACTATAATAATATTTCAAATTACATAAGATTTTCTTATTTAAATTCAATTTTTGTACATACGAAACAGATTTTATTTTTATTACTTTACCTGTGCAACTAAGTTGGACACGTCTCCCGCATTAGCTGGCAGTATTAGTGTGTTGTTTGTCCGAGCCAACTTGTTAAATGCCGAAACGTACTGCTCAGCCAATGTTAATGACGCCGCGTACTTGCTGTCCTAAGGTGAAAAATTTAGCTTTAAGAATAAATTAAAGATGTTATAATCAAACTCATTTATTTATGACCGTGACATGTGTGCTTAATCGGCGTCAGTTTAAATGGTGTTAAAAAATTACTCTATTTGACAGAAAATGTTGTCAATTCATCAAATTCAGCCGAGTTCCTTTAGAACGGGTGGCGCGAAAGTAATGTCATAATGTGAATGTGCTTTAATCTTAAGACTATGGAAACTAAAGGACATGTTACGTTGACATATATAAATCAGACGTTACATGTACATGATGCATTTCGACGTCGAAAACATAAACATGTTATTGTCTTTGTTTAACTATTACGTGCCGTCTTAAGCCAAAAGAGATAGCATTACATTGGTCTGTGTCAAACACGGGAATCGAAAATACGTAACGTCATCTTAAATACCAACCATGTCGATTTCGCAGTACATGAAGTACATGATACCGTTGTCAAAGGGAAGTACATCAAATGTCAAAACAAATGTTTTTCCAAATATACTATTGAATTATTCGCATGTATTATAATTAAATTGGACAAAAATATTGACAGTGAGAATAATCAGGTATTAATAAAAATGCGACGCTGAAGCATTAAGGGATGTGGCTTTAGAAAAAGTGCAAATCAATCGAATGTTACATTGCACAGGCATGTGTTATTTTTTTATCTATAAATCACACAATATTAATCACACTTATTTAAGTAGTTTATTTATAAATCTTGCCAAATTTTGCTTTTGTTACTTTAGATTGCCTGTTTGTTTGTATATTTTGATGATTGTTGTTAACGATTATTTTGAGATAGTGTTGATCTTGTAAGCATACATATTATCGATATTCTGTTATTAAAACAATTCACTACGAGGTTTCTTTTGTTTTATTATTATTATTATTTCAAGTTTTCCTACAAATTAAAAAAGGAAGAAAGAAAGGTTGGAAATCATAGGACTACCGAATATAAACGTTGGATCAAAGACCATCGTCATTTGTTCGCTTCATTTTGAAGAGTCAAATTTTAACAGAACTTTGAATGTAACTAGATTACATGACAACGCTATTCCATCATTAGGTTTATTGGTAAATAATTTTATGTTCAAACAGATTTTTTATGTTTTATGTTTTTGTGATTTTATGTAAAACATAACTCATTTAACAAGATTAAACAAGACTCATTTACTAGTTGTTCTCAGTTCCCGAAAACAAAATTATCCACTCGTTTCAGATTTTTCCCAATGACAACTCTAACTATTAAAAATGACTATTTTTTTAAAGCCTGCAATACAATGACGTGTTAGTCCAACGTTGCCGGGTAAAGGCCAATACCAACGTATAGACAGCCTATTTGCCTTATCTTGTCATCATTCGGTTTAATAATAATATACCACTCAAGATTAAATTAGTAAGACTTGTGTTTGTTTAGGCATACTTTCGTTACAGTAATCTTCCCATGAACCTTGCAAGTCTTGAAAGCTAACACTAACAAAGAAATCGCCAATTTGGGACTAGATATTGCGAGCAACAATTCAAAATGTCGTAAACCGAGTACAAATGTGCATCAACTCGGGAGGTGGCCATTTGACCGATATAATTTTTTTCAACTTAATGTCATCAATTTTACATCTTCAAATAAACTTTTCGTGAAAACAGACCTAATTTTTTTCATTTCTAACAAAATGGTACGTAATTCATATATGACATAACTTTAGTGTCACCTTGTATTAATGTAATAGAGCTTGCTTATATATATATTCATTTACTAATAATAAATATGGTTCGCTTACTCGTGCCGAGAGTGCATTGCCGATAAGTTTCAGTCCCCGTGCCCGCGCATCTGCCACTGCAAGCATGGCCTGCGCTTCACCAGCTGCCTTGTTTATTTGTTCCTGCTTTTCGGCCTCTAGGGAATAAAATTGCTATTGTAAAAGGGATATTGTAATCCCTATATGTAAGCAGTTAACAATAATGTTTTTTAAAGTATCATCTATTTTAATTTCCAGTGACATCAATGTTCATTCAACAATTGAAATTTTAAAATTTGGGCCCTTATCCTCAAACAAAAGATAAAAAGTGTAATTAGTAGCACATATATTATATAGTATGCCTCTACAAGGAAATTTTACAACACTAGTCTGTATGTCTTTTATGGCTATAAATAGTAAAAATATACCTGAAGCCAATATCCTAGCTTGTCGCTTGCCCTCAGCTACATTAATATCTGCTGCTCGTACACCCTCAGACTCTAAGATGGCAGCGCGTTTCCGCCGCTCGGCTTCTACTTGCATCTGCATAGCTTCATGCACGCGAGATGGCAGCTTTATATCACCTGCAAAAATAAGTAGAATTGAGATAACTTCTTAAAAATATGAATATATGTGTTTGTTATGTACTTTTATGTTTAATTTGTCGTTTGAAGAGAACAGATAGCTGCAAACCATATTTTAAAGATCTTCAACTACTGACTGTTCCTTCACTTTATATCTACGAAACTGTCGTGTATGTCCGAATGCACTCACACTTGTTCACACAAACTCTAAAGTTAAGACGATATGACCAACTTCGTTTGAAAGCCTGTAAAACTACCTTCATGCAGAAAAGTATTTTTGTAATGGTGTCAAAAATGTACAACAATTTACCGGAAGCACTAAGGTCTGAGAAAAACCGTATGCTATAAAACAATTAAACAAATTACTGACTAATAAAATATACTATAATACAGTGTCTGAATTTTTAAATGATAAATCCCTAAATTCATTGTCTAATTTTTGACATTGGATGTTATTGACGTTATTTATGTTACGATATTATTTTGATATCTAATTACCATTAAAATCGACCCATGTAACTATCATCGCGTTAAATTCTGACCGACTTATTAAATCCATGCACGCTCATGAAATATTATTGAAAAACGAAACATGTTACACCTGGTTTAGTCTGTCGAAGTGCATGTGAGTGAATGTATTCAACATTTGTATGCCTACTGTTTGGCCGGACACAGTGAAACTATATGTATTTTGTATATGTCAGCTTCTATATAACCTGTGTTTCCACAAATAAATGAATTATTATTATTATATAACATAAAATTTATACAACAGTGGTCATATTAGGAACATTGGAGATACAGTACAGTATTTTACAACTTTTTAAAAACAATTTTACTATAGTTAGTGCTATTATTACGAATATAATTTTGCAATTTTTTTTATTATTTTGTAATGCAATTGCTGTTGTTTTCTTTTATTTTGTCACATATTGACAATGGAAACGACTATTTCTAGTAGTCACCTACGTATTATAGTTTGATAACATTAATATAAGATACAACTTACGGATTTCATATCGTAAGCAAGTAATCCCCCAGGCTTCACTGGCTTTATTGATTGCCTCTACCATGGACACATTGAGTGATTCTCTCTCCCTGAACACTTTGTCCAGAGATATTTGACCAATTTCAGATCTCATTGTAGTTTGTGCCAACTGAGTGATGGCAAATTCAGGGTCTTCGACACCATAAGAAGCTAGAAATAGGATAAAAAATATTATAATTGAAAACAATCAAATTTGAAACATGTAATTCTATAGTTCTTCTAAAATTTAAATTCTTCTATTCTCTTGTTTATAAAGTTAATGTCAAGGAGTTCCAGGCAATTTTGTGAAAAATTTCAATTTTAATAAATGCAGTTACTTTCTATAGCACTTAAAGCATACAATTTTTACTTCTTTATAGCATAATTTCAATAAATAACATGTTTTGCATTCTCACATGTATATACTTTCCCTCAGGTGCGATGGAAGTCAAATGTGCACAATTTTGTTTAATAATATAAAATAAATAAAATCAAAATACACAAATGACCACTATCTATCCTATAAGTTTAAGAAAATTTTAAAATAATACCCTCTATTTCACCACAATTAAAACAAAAGCAGAACACGATTGCATCATCAAAGTAAGAGCACAATAAGAAATATATGTATACCTAAATAAGGATCTATAATACGGAGATACAGCACACCATCAATACTCAAAGTGACATTGTCCGAAGTGATGGCACTCTGCTTAGGTACATCAATGGCAATTTCCTTCAGACTTTGGACATATTTGATTTTATCCAAGATAGGCCAAAGGAGGTTCAACCCTGGATCAAGTATTCTGTGAAATTTACCCATACGTTCCACAATCCATGCCTGCAATATGAAGTTTCAATTCACAACTACACACAAAACGCAAACAAGTTCTTTCAAGATATTTTTATTTATTTATTTATTTTAATATTGCAAACCAACACAATGTAAATCATGTAATACAGAATTGTAAGTTTATCTTAGCACCACAAACTAATTCAATACACATTGCCATTGCTTAAAAGTATGCAAACTTTTTACTTATCATTTAAATATACTTTTTAACTTCAATTTTCAAAACATAATTTTGTTCATACAAACTGGCGTGTCTATTTTGGTTTCATGCATTTTACTACGATATTATATTATAGCAATGCGCTATAATATAATATAAAATAGTGCAAGGCAAATTTAAAGAATTTTAAATAGTGAACCTTAAAAACGGACAAGTTTTACCTCTTGTTGTGGAACGAACATTATAACCGTATTAATAGGACTCGTTGAACGATTCCTTGCCGGACTAACATTGTACACAAAACGAGTCTCATTTTGATGTTCCTGCTTCAAAAGGCTCTGAAAACGACATAATTATATGAAACTTAAGGTTATGTTCTCGGACACCGAACTTACATTTGAATTACGTTTTAAACTCACTCTGAAAGGTAGCGCCTTGGACAAAAACAGCCGAGAACGCGTAAACATATTGCTTATTTAATTTTTTATAGACACTATATCAAGAAATTTAAGTAAAATCAGAACCTATAGCTCCAGTTCATCCATTCTCTTCGATTACTTTTTTCTTGTAATGATACCAGACTTTTGTGATTGTATGTACCAGACTTGTCAAAATAGGAAATTGGTAGAGTTGCCCATTAAAATACATTTAGGTCAATGACGTAATGACGTCAATGATTTAGGTACATTTAATATTTCCTTTATTTTTTTTTCATATAAGATTTATATAGATACAAAATCGGTATCATAAAGTCAGCCAGTAGAGCACAAGCCACTAAAGTAGAGTATACACAGTTTGTTTGTGTTCTTGCGCTTGATAATTATAGAGGATTGATAAAAAAGGTGAAGACCTTAGAGGATGGAAAAAAAAATAGTTTCCATAGTCTAAGGTGAAAACGAAAACCAACCTATGACATAACCATAGATCATACACTCTATATTTGAGACATGACGACATGACCATACATAACCGGAAATGACTAGTGGCGCTAGCTATCGACCATGGGGTTTCAAATTCAAAACGACTGATGACTTGTTTGATCGATAATCATTTACGAGTTTTTGCTACTTGTAAAAGTAGAATGAAATGAAAGTGAAACAGTATCAAGTTTTTCATTAACATGAATAGTGCAAATAATTCCCAAGTTTCTAAAGATTCTTTTGATACTACAAACATTTCCGTAAAACTTCGACGACTGAAAATTGAGGAAAATGTTATCTTCAGAAGTATTCAAAAAACTTCCCAGGATTTCCAGGACGATAATGTTTGTTGTCATGGGTTTTATTCACAAAGCTTCTTCAGAAATTTAAAAGATTCTGTAACTGAAATGAAGAAACTATTTGTGGACATTAAATTTCATATAAATTCTCAAAGCAATATGGATATCGTTGGTGAGTTATATTTAAATATGACATGTTAATCTATTACATAAATAGATATCGTTGATATTAATACTCTTTTGCATACTCAACGGCTCTTTTGATACTGAATAAATAAATAAATGTTATGAAAACAAATGGCGGGTTTTTGAAGTTACGAGTACAGTTTTTACAATAGTAGATTGTACAACAAATGCATAAAACGCGTCATGTTTCCCGAGACGAGTATGTCCATCCGAGTAGCAGGCGAGAGTGGATACTTAAGTCGAGGGTAAAATGGGTTTTATGAACGAGTTATGCACTCTGCTTTTCATTTCGATTGCGAGTAAATTAAACAGCAATATTACAAATAAACGATTATTTAATTCAAATTGAATGTAAAATTACAACAATTAGGGCGCATTTATTCGACACGTTTTTCATCGCGCTCACCCCGCGCGGCCGCCGCGCGACGACCGCTCAGTTACCAAGCCTTCATATACGTACATTAATGCCGAATCTGAATTCTATTTACTAGCCCACAACATTTAAATTCCGGCGCTCTATAAATCTACCGTAGATTTCTTCAGAGGAATTTAAATCTGAATTCTATTTACTAGGCAACAACATTAAAATTCCTCTGAAGAAATCTACCGCGAGGTCGCCGCGCGAAAACTTTCTCCTCGTGTAACTGGGCGCTAAGACATATTTAATGTGATGGTTTTTTTATTTTATGCACTAGAGCAGGGGCTCCCAAACTTATTTTGTCTACTGCCCACTTTGAGAATGAATTTTTTTTTTCCGCCCCCATTTCTTCACCTACTTAAAAACCACTATAACTTCAAATTAAATTAACTATTGTGAGCTATATTAGCGGAGATTAAACATTCATTCTAAACGAGACTTTTACTATAACCCGCAAGAGTTACCTTGAGACCTGAGCACAGTAGGTAGTACACAACGGCGCTCAGTCTCAAGTCTCAAGTTAACTATTACGGGCTACACCTGTCAATGAGAATGAGTATTGAAACGCAACTTTATAGTATTCAGACAGAGTATCTTGTATTCAAAATAAAACAAACATAATCGATTCTAATATAAAAACTAATGTGAAGGATGAATCTGATGCTGTTTAATAAGTTTGTTGATATCAGGTTCCAATTTACTCAAGAACAGCCGCAACTCACCACGTTCAGTAACATGCAAACGATTTCTGTTTTTAGTAAGCAGCGTTGTCACAGCACTAAAACAACATTCACACAAATATGACGATGGGAATGCTATCAAGAATCGTTGAACGATTGCAGACTATTGACCACTATTCAGGGTACAATTGCGGAATCGGTTTTTGTAGCCAAAATTCTTGGTAGCCATTTTTGAACTAGATTTTTATTTCTTCGTTCGTTGTCAATTCTATAATTTCTCCTTCCAGCTGAGGTGATATTGCTGTATTGACATTTGAAACCGGATCCAACACCCAGTCTGGTATTTCCAAGTTCAAAATGTCCTGGTATCGTTCGGTGAAGTTAATGTGGAGGTTTCCCAAATGTTGGCAATAGGCAAACAGGTCGTCGTTACTGCAGGATACTGATAAAATCGAAAAATTGTGAAACTCACGTCTGCCCATATTCTTTTTATGTAGAAGCAGTTTGGCCGCGAAAGCAGCAACGACATTTTTTGTTTCAATTAAGTTTACTTCCATCGCCTTGCAGTTGGATATTCATGTCGTTGAACAATTTATACAGGTCTGTCATGTAAGCTATATCATTCTTTGATGTAATGAGCTTGTTGCGCAATTCTGTATCTTTAGTTTCCAAGAACTCTATCACAGAGTCAAAAAGGTTGGAAAATCGAGTCAGAAAATTGTCTCTTGATAGCCAACGAACTTCAGTATGAAACAACAAACTGTTCAAATCTTCGTCATTAGTAACACAAAGCTGATGAAATAATCTATCATTCAAAGAGCTGTTACGGATTTTATTGACTGCTTTGATGACATATTGCAGTGATTGAAATAGTCGTTCACTTAAATTTCTAGCAACCAAATATTGTCTGTGAACAACGCAATGTACAACTGGAACATTTTTTTAAAGAACGCTATGAAGCCTTTATGGCACCCTGTCATAGCCGGAGCGCCATCCGTAGCAACTGACATAATATTTTTCAAGGGGATTTTTTCTCATCACAAAACTTTTCCAATATATTGAATGTGGTTTCGCCTTTTGTGTCGGTCTCTAAATTTCTAGCAAACAATAGTTCTTTACATATTTTCTCATCTTTAATAAACCTCACGTAAGACAGCAACAATGCTTCATTAGTTGCTAAAGTGGACTCATCGAGCTGAATTGAGAATTGACTAGTCCTCAGATGATTGCAAAATGATTCTCCAATGTTTTCAGCCATTTCATCAATTCGTCTTTGCACAGAATTATTACTCAAAGGAATTTTTCGGATAATATCTGCGGCCGGTTTATGAAGCACAGTAGTTATTACTTCCTTTATTGCTGGGAAAATTAACTCTTCTCCGATGTAGTCTTGAAGGCTTCATTGCTTCATTCGAAAATATTTTGAGACATAAAAGGCACAAAGGCACAAAGGCGACGATGGGTTTGTGGAATTTTTTTCAATCTCAATTTGTTTTGAGAAATACGTAAGTAAGAGTTAAACTTAAGTACTGTTTATCTATTACGCGCAAAACCGCAAATTAAAATAAAATAAATATTACGTTGTTTATATAGGATTGCATAAGTAGCACGCAACGACAGAAATAAGACAAACATGCATAAACTCGTTTATCTCATTCGACGCTCAATCATGCTCAAGAAGTAAGAACAAGTATTCTATGAACCAGCCGATTGATACAGGAATGCACAAATCGTTAAAAACTTGATAAAACATGATGGCCTGCGGTGTATTATCGAAACGAAAATTACCTATTTAGGAATACTTATAACTATTAAAATGCGAAACTGTGTCTGTTGCCTTTTTATTAGTTTGTGTCTTCTTTCATTTCGAAACGGAGCGACCGATTGACATGATTTTTATTTTATTTATTCTGTAAAACAGGACAGATATATGAACTACACGGAGAGAAATATCGAACCGAGTTAGTTTGAGCAATCTCTTAATTAATATTAGTTGATGTTCACAGTCGAGTTTCGAGAGCTCACCTAGCCAAAATTAAAGTACGTGATCACTCCCTCTGCGAATGTGGACTAGAGGAAGGCACTCTAGAACACCTATTTTTTAACTGACCCCTAATAAGCTTCCCACTTTACGATTTGCTTCCCGAAATATTCCTCGCCCAATAAATATCAACTATTTCCTAGCCAACGCACACTCTCCACTAGTATTCACTTTATACAAATTTCTAAAACTTAATAACATAAATCTGTAACCAGCCCCGAATAGCCTCTGCTCGACCACATTCGTTTCATAATTTTCTGTCCCAACAATGTGATTCGAAAAAAAATTCCCATTTCTGATCAGTCTTAATTTTTAAGAAAAATGAATATTCTTCATTCTTCCCGTATTCTCCCATTATCTTTCGTATAATTTTATTTCTTTCTCCATCCTCCATGATAATTTTCCACGCTGACACCGGTCAAAAGTTTGTTACTGAACGAAAACGATGCCTAACTTTGTTTTACTAAACGATTTTATTTTTTATTTCCCGCTAAATAAAACTTCCTACAATGTTTCTAAAACAAAGAAAATAACATGAGCTCTCAAATTATATTTTTGTAATGACATTAAATTGTGAATAAAAACCGCCGAAGTATTTTAATAACCGGCAATCTATCTCACCACCGCTCCACATGTCTTTCAACCCTGACATTGGCAAAATCGTCGCGCAAAACGACGTTGAACATGTTGAACACAAGTGATATTATGACGAAAAAATGAAGAAAGAAATAGTGATGAAGAAAGTTAGAACTACATTCTTTAACTTGAACCAAATTACAAAAAACTATCCTAAAATTCCACTAATAACGAATTCAAAGTTATTAATCAAAGTAATAGAAGATAATGTGATTAAAATGAAAGTAAAACATTAATATTGACTCCCGCCTCTTAAAAGTCTATTTAATAAACCCAAATAGGTGAACTAAGTTACTTGAGAGAAATTGAAAACATAATGTACCTATTAGAACTACTATGAATAATATTACTGAGTATCTCGATAATTAAACGACCATGTCTTTGTTAAAAAGGACTTGATTCCAAGCCAAAACTCTTAATAATAAAAAAAACGTGATCTTTTTTTTTAATTTTTTTTTTATTAAGGCATTGGCAAAGCCATCAGCCTAAACATGAAGTTTAATTATGTTCCTGTAAATATGGCCGCCACAAAGAGGATAGGCAATTTGAGGCGGGCGGCGTGCTTGGATTGACTCGGGATTCCTTAAAACGGGCCGATACGGGTATTTTAGTTCGAGATTCGTATAATTTCGCGTTTTAATCTTCGATTAAGGCACAATAGCACTATCCTATTCCACTTTCAACTAGATTGCACAAAATAATTGAAAGTCAAAATAAAAACGACACTTTTCCCTCCAAAAGGTCCAGAGCGAATCAAATGTGATCTTCACAGATTACTGTGATCAATATAATTGGAACATTGCTTTTGAATTTGAGGAAATAAATTTTTTTCCACAGACATATATATCTATATCTTTTTTTTTCTTATTTCTTTTGGCTTTTCGCGGTAAGCGTTTTAGCTTACAAAGTGTTTTGACTAACTTGTTTTTAAAACGGGGAAACTGTTCAGTATAGTTTTTTTTGGTAATTGTTTAAGGCTCTGAGTAGGTACAGATAAGTGCGTACATAACGTTCACTGGTAGATAATTTGCATTTTTGAACCAAGGTAATAGGTAGTCTCGGTGTTGCTGTAATAAATCAATTCCCTACACTTGGGTAATAATGTGTCCTTTCCGACAAGCTACTTCTTTTATAGAGAATTTTATGTCGAATATTATCATTCAAACCTTTAAATAAAGTAATAGATTGTAATTTATTTTTCAGATATTAATGAAGTAAGAAAAGAGGTACTAGATTTGGAATCTAAAATAAAGAGTTTCAAAACATACTTGGACATAGAATTATCAAATGTTTCTCTTGATGAAAAAGACTTAATTAAAAAAGTAAGTAATATGCTTAGAATCTCAGATTACAAACTATAGGCAGACGGAGCGCGCCAAACACGAAAGTGAAGCCACTAAAGCAAATACAAATTCAAAACCGAATACAATCTCTCGTCAGTACTAGAGATGGTTAATATAATATATAGCTCTAATTATAACGTTAAATTAAAAAACAATTACAGCAATTATAATTTGAAAGACATAAAGGTGCTAAAATGATAACGTACTTTTTTCACTTTGGATTGGAGTACGTTAAGAAAATTAAATTGTACAATATTTCAATGCCATACCATCAATCTATCCGCCCTTCACTTACGCAGCTAACAAACAAAATCCTTCTTCGTCTTGAGTTATCTCCCTTAATATTTCATAGATGGCACTATATTCTATATGAAAATTGCGGGTCTTGTCATTGGTTGAAACAATTATAACGTGAAATACTTTCACGTATTATTTGTAGCATTTAACGTTTGGTGCGAAACGCGGAATAGCTGATTGGTTTATTGATGTTAAATTTCACGTTTGAGTACACTAAGCGCTAATGCTATATTTAGCACTTGGCAAGTATTATAATTGTAGTTATGTTATAAATTATAATTTTGGTTACCTTTTAATACGATATTGAGCTAATGGTGGAACGTTAGCAAAATTTCGCCTGGTGAAGCGATTTAAATTAAGATATAATTATGTACTTGGATTTATTTACTTACTTTAGCGTTTGTTTAATTAATAAATTGTTGTAATATTTGTATATAAAACTACGAGTGTGTGCGTTATTATTAATTATTATGAGTGTAATTTACTGTAAATAACCATTGTAAAGTTTTGTGCTAATTGTAAATAGTAAATTGTTAAAGTATGAAGGGAAGGTAATTGATTTATCGTCTATAACCTGTAATCACCATATTATGTATTAGTTACAAAATAAATAAAGTCAGTCGTAACTAACCATAAAAAACTAAACTATTCTATAGATAGACCACAGATGCTATACTTAACAAGTTAGCGCACGTCAACTATTTCACGTCTCTTTCCATTCGTTACATTATCACACGACCTTGAGCTGCTAAAAATTATAATTTTAGCACTTTAAATAGCGCGCTATAAAAATTTAGCATTTAGCGTGTTAGGCCAATATAGCAGTTAATCTCATCTCTAGCCAGTACTAATACTAAGTACGCGTGGCACAGCTTGCACGTCTCGAGTGATTAGTTAATTTATGTTTTAAAATGCCGTCTTGCGTCTTTAAACATTGTAATATCTTTTCACAGGGAACTATTGATTATTTAATTGTTTTGTAATTTATTTACACAATATTTTATATGATCCACTCGGAACACAAAACCTCGACATAAATTCATGTGTTGCCAGTTTATATAGAAATTAGTTTCCTTAAATTCGGTAAATATGCATGGGTGTTAGGAGCATCGATTAATTTATACTTTTATATAGAAATTAAATAATGCATGCATATCATTGACTTACAAATAAATGGACGACGGCTCTAATACAAAAACCACGAAAAAAATGTCCCAAGTCAACCTATTTAAACGTAGTGACATGTAGAGAAATATAAAAAGCTAAAACGTTGAATTTAAATTGTAATGTCATTGCAGTACTGACTAATTTTGCTTGCAAGAATTGAAAGGCGCAAAAAAACATCATTTTCAGCTTCTACTGGAAACTTACCAAAATGCACCATATGTAGCTTCTAGTGAAAACTACTTCAACACAGGTATAATGGAGTAGCCTTTATTATTTATAAATAAATTTTATACGTAAATGTTGAATTTTATACAATACCATTTATTACGAGCTTTGGTATCGGACGTTTTTTCTTGAGTTTCGAGAATTCTCGTACCCGATTTCTCGAATTATTCGAGATTTTTTTTAAAAACCGTAAAAGATCAGCTCAATCAACTATAAAATTAAATGTGAACTTTTCGAAAACTGTTTTGGCCTGAGTGTTCTGAGTTATGCCCCGGAATAAATTCCATCGTTCTTGGTCCCAGGTTCGATTCCCAGTAGAACCAATTTTGGAAACTAACTTTTGTAAATTGGTTCTGCTCTGGGATTCTGTTGCTCTGATACTCATGGGGAGTATGTACAGAGGCTTCCCTAGTTTCAAACGAGGTGATTGTCTTACAATAGAATACCAAGACCAGAACCATTTAGAAAAGTTAATTTGTTAAATTGATCCTACCGGTAGCGAACCCGGGAACTTCTCATCCAGTGCCCACAGTGCAAACCGTTAGGCTATCAAGGTTGTTACTATTTGTATTATTATGCAGTGTTTTTGTTCACTCATTGATATAATCACATACCAAAGCTTTAATATTATGGTCTTTTATCAAGCTTGCATCAGCTCTGGTTTCCTTTCTTTTCTTACCATTTTCTAAACCCGTTCGTGCGTCGTACTGAAATTATACTGCGCTCAAAAACGTCACCACTTTTCTATATAGTGCTTACATTGATTCAATATAGTTATTACGGTTTATCACTGACGACGGTTTATTCTGTCAACAGGCATAGTCGTACTGCTCATAGTTCTTGCAAATGTTTCTTGTGCATGAAAAAGTACGGCTATGACGGTAGTAGGGTATTTGCCGTTGTGAGATAATTACAAAATTAAAATGCGCGATATTGATTGCGCAAGAGAAACGCTTTCCAAAATAAACACTCAGGTACTAATTAATAATAATATTTATAATAACAACACACTCAACATTGCGCCGCATTAGGGAAACCCTGTGTCGCGGGTGCCATGGACACACATATGACATAGAGAACCACAAATTACACCCAAACTCACGAGAGAAATAAATGTAGGCCATACACATATTTCTCCCAAAAAACCTAAAAAAATACTTTCGGGATTATGGAAATTCATGCAAACGTTATTTCGGGCATTTGTATTTTCGGTCTTCTGATTCGTAACCCCGAGCCGTAGAAAGAGTACAACAATATTTGAAAGTATTACTAACATGTATTAAAAAATATTTTAATAACAACATTAGCATCAAAGCGACTCTATGAAATTTTTGTTCTAAATATATCAAACGCTTGTGTTTCAAACAATTGAAATTGACGTGATGGGTCTCGTTCAGTCTTTTACGCAAGCAATAAGTCGGAAAGAGACAGTTAGTTATTTGACTATTTTGATTGCTCTTGTAATTTATATTTACGATTAATTTAAATATAAACTAAATACTATATATACTAGTGCATAAAATAAAACTTTTAAATGATAACTATGATAACACAATGTAGTACTTACTGAAAATATGATATACCACCCTGCTTTTTCACTCTAGTTGAGTAATTTTTAGAAGGTTTTACTACACAATACGGCATCATTGACAAGCCCGCTGTCAGTCGAACAAACGAAGACTATAGCGTGATTGACGCTCTGTATACGATTTTAACGCCCTGTAAGTTCGGACACTTTTTAGCGCGAACCCGACGTCCATTTATTTGTAAGTCAATGATGCATATACATATAGGCTCGTCCATTTACAGCGGTCTAAAATTGTTTTGTAGGTAACTCAGATTTACCCAAATTATTCTCAAACCAATGTCTCATAGCCATAATGTACACATAAGAAAATGTATTTCTATAGATACAGAGAACTTGCGGGAGACAAAGCTTAAAAGCGAGACTGTTCCGATCAAAGAGGGACGTATTGTCACGTTATATTATGACCACTAATAGCGTTGAGTGTCAGCTTATAATAGAAATTTACAATTAACGCTGTGACCGCAACAGGTATGATAGAAAGGCTCATTTACGAATACTAAAAAGCCAGACGTGACCGTGGGATCAGTAACACCCGAAAATTTATTTACTTGAAAAAAAATTTTGTTTCGCTCCTAAGCGCGAAAAGCGCGAAGGCGACTTTTAGCAGCAATGCAAACGCGATACAGTAGTGATGCAGTAGCTAACCGTCTACCTTTACACACATACGCGACTTTAAGCATCGATATAAACACGGGATCACATCGCTACACTTGTTATAAGCGATTGCATCGATACAATCGCGCGTTTGTATCGATATAACCACTCTAAAATGCTATAAAAATTCGAGTCTTGTGTGTCTTGAGTGATTTAGAAAGAAAACGTGTCAATAAAAAAACATTGAATATACATAAATTCACAGGTACAAGAGTTTCATTGGGAACCAAATATTTTTTGTCAAATTAGAGAAGATGATCGTCAATGCTATGGAATTGATTACAAAGTTAGTTTAATAAAAAAATAGTAGAAAAATATTTAATGGTGCGATTGCACTACATATCAAAATTAGAAACGAATTCTCGATGTATAGACGCGAAATGGTAGTATTATAAAAACGCGTACAAAATAAAGGTTATTAAGATATTGTGTAACTGTGGTTGTAATAAATAATTTGAATTATCAAAGTTTTTCAATTTTAAAATATCGTAATAAAATATTTGTTCCTTTGTGTGATATAAATCAAATATTAACAATTAAATATTAAGTTATTTTTTATTTTAATTTTAATTTGTTTGATATCCTAATACCACTTCAATACCTGTATTGCAAAATAACTTTTCCAGTTTGTAGTATTAGTATTATAGGAAGCAACAGAAAAAATTGCGGGAGTTTTTTTGTTGCATCTGCCAATTTTCTCGCACACAAATGCGCGTGTCCCTACTGTCCCCTTCCTAGTTGCCACACACGCAATAAGTAAAAAGCGGCTTCACATCGTTAGTTGCGTATGCTCCATCTACCTATTGTTTTGTAATCTGAGCTTAGAATACTTACATTACCGTGTATGCACGTAATTAATATAAAGTAAATAATATTTATAAGTATACATGTATTTTAAAGGCATATATTTAAATGATCATTTTAAATTTGTTAAAGCAGCTTGCAAGAAAATACAAACGGTCGACTTTTTTGTGATTGATCCTATTTGCCTGAGACATAAAATGTATTAAATTAATGGATATTTTAATCTGTTCTGAGCTACGTAAAAAATGTTTGATTTGTTTAAATTGACTTTGATAGTTTCATGTTGTGTCTCAAAAGTAAAACAAATGAGCATTAAAAAATAAAATTTGGATACTTATTTCTTATGATTTGATTTACTTTTGAGCTTCATTAAATATTTTTCGGACCTATTTATTATTAAATTTTAGTCCAGTTAGGAGCTTGATATTTAAAAATCTTTATTATTAAGTACTTACTAGAAAATTAAATTTAAGGTAGTTACGAATACTAAACTAGATTATTGAACAAATAAAACACGTTTTGCTTTTGTGGGTCAATCACATTTTCTTTTTTGGCCTATGGTAATGTTTCTGGCCGCCAGTGGTGCGGATACGTACACACTTCAGAGCGAATCGCCATTACATTTCTATGACATGTTTGCACATTTTTGCATTAATTGCTGTTATGCCACATGTTACTATTTTTCGGCACTAGGTATTACTTTACAATGTGAAAAATCAAAAATCTTGATGCGTAAATGCGTTCATCCAAGGGGAATCTTCCTTACTTATTGACGAATCTTTACTACTTTGTAGCAAATACGTATTTGTATCAGCATCTGTGTAAAAGGGGGCATTCATTATCCTACATTGCAGTCCGCCTAGCCGTCCGCTGCGTAATGCAGGATTATGAACGTAGTCATAGCGTGCAAGCCATCCTGCAATCCTGCAATGCGTCCTGTGAGACTCCACACGTGGGCCATATGCAGGATGTGAGCAGTCGCCTTCCTGCGCGGCAGACTGCCATGCGGGTAGTGAATGGGTCGTTTTAAATGGTCACTTTTTTATCCATCTTCACCCAATGACAGACGGTTATTATCATAGAAATGAAATAGAAACCAAAAATATTTTTCGTTTGATCAAATAGTTTTTAAAATTAAATTGTGCACTAGATTTAAGTGTATTTATTACGAGATCAATATCAAAAGATATACTGGGTATAAATTTGATGTCATCAATTGTTAAAAGACCAATAATAAAACAAGAGGATCAAGTATCATTTTTGAATACCAACTATTAATTTAGTATGCTTAAAATAATGATAGTGTTACATTGAACACAGTTCATTTATAATAATGTATCCGTAAATGGAAAAAAAATTATATATACAGGATGTCCCAAAACTCAACATTAGGCGGTTTCTTGGCGAGAGGCCAGGTTATATCAGTTCTGGTAAAAATTAAAAAAAAATTCCATGTCACTTAGTTAAGTGATAATAGGCATTTTTTTGAAAATGTTGAAAATCGATACCCTAGACCACATGTTTAGGTACTGTCATCACAAATTTTCAAATTTTGGAGTGATTTTTTTAACGTCATCATAAATATCCATGCTATTTATTGCAGTCACAAATCAAACAATAAACGTTATGAGTTTAGTTAAAAAAAATAAGTTTCATTGAGTTGTAGCTTAAAGAAAATATGTCAGCTAGCTTTGACACTTCATATTTTTTTAAAAATGTACTACACTACCCTGGGCAAGTTATTTTAAAAGATGGCCCATATAATCAAGATTTCAAAATGGTACAATACTTGCCACTCTTCATTCCATAAAAAATATTATAACTTATTTTTTGCAAAAGGAGCTCGTTTCAAAAAAAACTCATGCCATGATAAATAATACTTTTGTGTGCTCAAATATTGGCTTTAACACCGCGGAAGTGATATGGTCATATGTGATAGAGTGAGATGGATAGTGACAACGCATCAAACAAAATAATCTACCCTAACACATGTGAGTGTGTCAACTTAATAATTAGTCGATTGTTGTATTATAATAAATTGTAATCAATATGAAACGAAAGGAGCTATTGTAATACTTTAATGTTAAAGTAAATGCTCAAATTGTTTGCCTTCGGCACGAATACAGGCTCTGCATCGCCTCACAAAAGACCTTTTTATCAATCGTGCGAATCTTCTCAAACTAATTTCTTCTGCTGCTGCTTCAACAATTTTGTGGCGTAATTGGGCTAGATTTTGTATAGGTTTTGCATATACCTTTTCCTTTATGCAGCCCCAGTAAAAAAAATCAAGGGGGTTTTGGTCCGGAGATCGAGGAGGCCACAAAATTGAACCAAGGCGCTCAATCCACCTTCCGGAATATTCCGTGTTTAAATAATCTCGTACATAACGAGCATAATGCGCTGGGCAACCGTCTTGTTGAAACCACATTTCTCTATAGATGTTGAGTGGTACATCTTCTAGTAATGTTTGCAAATCGTTTTGAAGAAAATCTAAGTAGTTGTCGCCATTTAATGTTTCAGGCAACTCAAACGGTCCAATTATTTATCCATTTAAAATTCCGGTCTACATGTTGACTTTGAATTGGTATTGGGATCGGTCTTCACGCATTAAATGCGGGTTTTCCGTGTGCCAGTCATGTACATTGTGCAAGTTTAAATAACCATCTTTTTAAAATGTTGTTTCGTCAGTCCATAAAATTTTGTTTATAAATTACGGATCTTCACGATTTCTCGCCAACATTGTTCTACAAAAATCCATTCTGAGAGAGTAGTCACGAGGTAATAAACTTTGTACACGTTGCACATGATACGGGTGATATTCGTGTTGCTTTAAAATTTGATGAGCAATAGTTTTCGGTATTCCAGTGGCTCTTTCAATCGCACGTACTGAAGTGCTGGGATCATTTCGAATTTCTTCTAAAATTACGTCGTCGTCGTCTCCTTGAGGTCTTCCACCGCTCGTACGAGCACTGGGCAATCGTCCTTCCGAGTATGCCAGGTGTACATTGACGAACACGCGGTGATCTGGGTGACGCTCTAAGTTTGGGTACCTCTCGCGATACAATCTGGCTGCGGCAGAGGCATTACAATGGCATTCACCGTAAATAAGATGTAAGTTCGCATATTCTTCCGCTGTGTAGAGATACGGCATGTCGCGAAACGTGTTAGTTTTGCTAAGTACTAACTAATACAGTTTACACAACACAAATCGAGTCCAGGGAATAAGTCAGAGTCGTCAACGCAGATGCAATATCAAGTCCAGGGTAACACAAGCCAAAGTCGTCAGTACAAAAGTTACACGATTACGAGAAGATGCACAGTAAACGAAGGAACGTAGCCTACAAATGATAATAACCAATGATCAATAATAGAGCATCGGCGTCACTATCCGTCTCGCTCACTCTAATTCATGTCGCACAGCGTCACTATCCATCTCACTCTATCACATATGACCATCTCACTTCCGCGGTGTTAAAGCCAATATTTGAGCACACAGAAGTATTATTTATCATGGCATGAGTTTTTTTTTGAAACGAGCTCCTTTTGCAAAAAATAAGTTATAATATTTTTTATGGAATGAAGAGTGGCAAGTATTGTACCATTTTGAAATCTTGATTATATGGGCCATCTTTTAAAATAACTTGCCCAGGGTAGTGTAGTACATTTTTTTTAAAATATGAAGTGTCAAAGCTAGCTGACATATTTTTTTTCAAGCTACGACTCAATGAAACTTATATTTTTTTACTAAACTCATAACGTTTATTGTTTGATTTGTGACTGCAATAAATAGCATGGTTATTTATGATGACGTTAAAAAAAAATCACTCCAAAATTTGAAAATTTGTGATGACAGTACCTAAACATGTGGTCTAGGGTATCGATTTTCAACATTTTCAAAAAAATGCCTATTATCACTTAACTAAGTGACATGGATTTTTTTTAAATTTTTACCAGAACTGATATAACCTGGCCTCTCGCCCAATGACCGCTTGACGTTGAGTTTTGGGACACCCTGTATAATATATATAACATAAAAAATATGTTTTTTTTAAATAAGTACACAATTACAATATATAGATCAATTATGTCTTTGAGGATCGAATACTTTCCCTATCCTATTCCTATTTTAAACCAGCAGTATTTGCTTTTTTCCAGTTAAATGAAAATCTTAACGAAGTGGAAAAGATAAGGAGGAAACCGAAAGTGCAAGTTAAACCATACAATGACGTTGTTACCAGTCCGGTTAGAGCAATTATGAACTCGCCCTTTAAATGCTCGGTAACTGTAATTAATAAAAGAATAATTATGAACCTCATTACATTATACATTATATATTATGCTCTTACATTATACATTATACATATATTAAATACTGACAACTTTGTATCATCATAATCACTATTTTCAGGAAGTCCAAAATTTCCAAGAATTCATGGCAAATAGCAAAAATCGCTATGGTGGATGGGTTGCTTATAATCACATTGTATTTGAGCAAACTTGGCGCAAATATTTTAATTCCGAAAACGCTGAAGATTATATTACGGAGCATCATTACTTGAAAAATTTTGAAACATTTATTGAAGAACTATTGCTAAAAATTCATGATAAGTAGCTATTTGTCAGACAAGCCTCCCTTAACATATCAGTGATTCTATGTAACAGATATTTTGTCTTCATATTATTTTAGAATACACAAGTACTTATTAAAGTATTTTCTAACAGGTATCAGACGAGACGAACTAATTTCACATCACCAATGGTATTTAAAATATGTATATCTGAAGGAACGTCAAAGGCAAGCCTTAGAAAAATGGAAAACAAACAAAAAGTTGATCAAGAAAGTTATAACTAAAGTACGAGTTCCCATGAAATTGATGTCAAAAATACAATTTGAAACTTTCACATGAAGTAAAAAAATTACATTTTATCAAAGAAGCCTTGGGTATTTTTGCAATAGCTGTGTTGTGTCACAGTTGAAGCATGAGTGCTTCTTTGATCAGCAACGCTTCCAACTGACCACGCCGTTGTATTTGTTTTAGGTAACAAAACACGACAATTCTGCTAAACCTAAAACTTCTGGAAAACTGAGGAAAACATTAAGTGAACTTAAAGATGAAGAAGTCGTGAAAGCAGTTGGTAGGTATAATTCATTTCCAGTCAATTTAATAAAAAAGAATTTATTTTCATAGTAGAATTTTATAGTTTCAGACCTTTCCGACGATTTTAAAGAAGTAGAGAGAATTATATCTGAGCAAATTAATGGGTAAGATTATTTATATAAACTGATGAATACTATCTATTGTCAGTTATTTTTATAATTAATAATAATAAGATCTTTTTTGTTCCAGTAACATTTCTAGGAATTTTGACGATGAAAGCTTGTTATTTGATGAAGATTTCTTGTTTCAAGACACAACAAGAAAATGTATTGTTAAGACTGAAGATTTGCCAAAGTCAAATACTAACGGTCAATTAAATACTAAATCTATTAAGAATAAGTCTGGATTCAAAAAACCAACAAAACAATGGATTAATAGGTGCAATGGCTATGAAAAATACTATCCAAGAGTCATTAATGTAGAGCAAATAAGTAAATTGTTAGTATCTCTGATTTTTAACACCTTCCTTGTATTAATTACTTATTTATAATCATGATTCGTGTATATTAATTTTTTAGGCGTACTCCTGTTTGGAGAGCTACGTTGAAGCAGAATTAGCTTTTGGCCTTCGAATGTCTTCAAAAATTTTTAAGATTTATTATATTGTATTGACTTGTTCTGAATTACCGAAAGCTAAATACAAATTTGGGAAAGTATTTTTGAAAACTGGCAACCTAAATAGAGACTGTCATTGAGACGATAATGACGAGAACGTAGCATGACGTGGTTTTCTATTAATTTTGAATCTGTGGTGGTTGATAGATAGATTAGATTGCTGGAGTACGCCGTGTTGTAGCTGCCTGCACAACATTTAGATAAGATTAGTATTTTAGTAATAAGCACAGTGCCAAATTAGTCGATAATTTTTAAATTTTCAAAAATACTAAGAAAAAAGTCAAAACTACTCGTCATCATGGGTGCCTTAGTGATGACACTCGGTCTCCTTCTATTCCTTGGCGTAGCACGCTCTGATGAAGCACCCAAAGGACCTAAGGTCACCCACAAGGTACGTATAACACCATGCTGTAACCCTACGAAGAAACAATGAATTGTTGTTCTTTGTTCTCATACATCGGCGTTTGAAATATGTTGATCATTCTCGGGTCGCTGACCCTGCAATCTGACGGTCCAAGTTTTTTATTTGTTAAAAAAACTGTATATCGTTTTATTATGCTTTCAAAACCAGTTGCCAGTCGATCTTTTTTGTTTTCCGATTTGTATTAGTATGATTTAGAGCCACATCCTTGTTTTCCAATTCAACAGACACGCGATCCATTCGGCCCATAGCAACTGTGTATGATGTTTATAAGGTCATCAAAACGTATACATATAACCTACAGAAGTGTGTAAATAAGAAAAAGGCTAAAATTATAGAGTACGCAGCAGTCCATTTTGGAGTTCCTAATTTCTTTGAATTTGTTCTGGTCTGCCTCAGTAACTATATACTACAAATTTTCTAGGATGATCCCTTTGACACTTCACAAAATTCTACATAGTATAACCTTGTAATGACGTCCACTAATTTACTTATTTTATAAACTATTTTCATAAGTCTCGCTTTTAAGTGAATAACATTTGTTTAAGCAAATATATAAAATTAAAGTAAAAGAAACACCAAATTAGTGAGAAATGAGCAGAGAAACAATTTTTTTTTTCAAAAATTAATTTATTTTTACAGCAAAGTACAAAGGTTACTTCAATAGACTGCTAGAGATGAGGTATATCGATAAAAAGTTTTTGATAATTTAATGAATAAATATATAGTGCATACACGAGTTTAACCTATTAGGTAGTTTGTGATATAATTTTAATGTTTTTAATCTACATTATGAGTCAGTTTGACTAAATTTATTAAAATATCAACTGAAATGGCATTTTAATTTCGTTAGTGTTTTATGCCTTTAGTGCAATACAAAACAGTTCATACGTCTATACAAAGTTTTCGAGAGGCAGGAGACTCCATTATTTGTTTCTTTTCTGGTACTTCCTCCACAGAAATTTCAGATCGGATAACAGAAATAAAATAAATATTATTTATGCACAATTCATGAGAGTTCATTATTTTAAAAACTCAATTGTTATGTTTTTAAATCTGTAATATTATACAAGGCTTTATAAGAGAGCACCTTTGCTTCAAACATCTATCGACATTACCTCATCCCTATGAAAACGTCAAATGAAGTGTCACAGGGATCATCCTAGAAAATATGTAGTTTATTGGACCAACAACCTGAAACCCTCCATAAAGTTTCAACTTTAGGATAGTAATAATAATAAAAATATTTTAACACGGTATGACAGTACTCATCTTAATATATAACAAATTTTGCATAAATGTTTTTTTGTGTCTTGGGAAATTATGATCTGTGGCGCAACCCTAACAAGAAATTAATGTATATACAGACTATACATTCAATTGAACATGATAGCTTGCCTGCAAATTGTGTTTGATTCTTCCTTTGTGTACCATTTTGTGAATTTCCTTATTAAATTACGACTGTGTAAATGATGATGTAGGTGCTTTTGTATATACTGTACAAATACATGACATTATTTAATAAAATATGATACAAAATTCTCATCTATAACAAACATGTAGTGTAGAGGATTTATTCATGTGTATGGAGTGTTATTACCTACTTCTGAAATTGCTGAGTTTATGTAAATATACTTGTTAACATAGCCTCTCTTCAGGTTCAAATCCGCACAAGCAATTATGGCGTACATTTCTTCTGAAAGATAGAGGAGTGTCGTCCCAAACTCAGCTTATCGTTGAGCCTGGGTTTCACGCCGTGTTACACGGCCTGAGACCCAGGTACACGTGTGGTATACCACAGCCTACGTTGGGTCCCATCTTAAACCCATTGGTATACCAAAGAAGGCTACCATCCTTCCAGGTAAGACTGTTGGTTTTCCAGTCTTCCCTAGTTGGAAATTCTACCTGGTAGAGTTTTTTAAAGTTTTGCTTGGGAAGCATGACATCAGAAGTCATTCCCAGAGCAGAATGTTCCAGAATTAATCCTGGGTTGATATCAATGTTTGGGAGAGCCATCTGGTCCTTAACTTGGTGGTGAGCCTGTACATGCTGGTACTGGCCTCCTTCTGTATGAATATATGCAGGGGAGTCAGATTTAGCAATGCATTTAGGGCCGCCCCTGGAGTAGTGGACATGGCTCCCGTTACTAGCAAGCACGCGATGCGCTGTAGACTGCTCAATGTGGCATTAGTGGTTGTTTGACTGACTTTAGCACTCCAAACAGCAGAGTTACTAAACAGCAGCAGCATATGTTACTATGGGCCTCACTATTGCCTTGTATAACCAGAGAGTCATCTTTGGTTTTAGACCCCAACGCTGTCCCGCCATACGACTACAGATACCTAAGGCCATCTTCACCTTATTAACCGTGTTAGCTACATGGCAGTTCCACCTAGGGTTTGATCTAGGGTTACCCCAAGATATTTAACTTCTGCGGAAAAACTCACAATCTTGCCACCAAGGATCGGTTCCACTAGTTTATCTAGTTTCCGCTTCCTAGTGAAAGGGACTATGGTTGTCTTTTCTGCGTTAATAGATAATTCGTTATCTTCACATCACGCCGAAATGGTGTCAAGAGCTCCTTGCATAAGTGATGATATGGTGCTTTGGCAGTGCCCTTTTAACTGTGATTACTAGGTCATCCGCATATCCCTGAGCGTCAATATTCAGTTCGGCCAACTTATACAGGAGCTGATCCACAGCAGGGGTCCACAGGAGAGGAGAAATTACCCCACCTTGCGGGCAGCCCCTGACCGTGGAAGTCACAAGCCGGTCCCCGCGTAACGAGATACTGGCCCTGCGGCTTAAAAGCATGTTTTGCACCCATCGCGTAGTAGAATAGTCTACACCTTTGCAGGTTAGTCCCTTCACCAAAGTACGAATGGGTGTATTGTCAAAAGCACCCTTAATGTCCAGAAAGGCACACAGTGCTATTTGTTTGTCCTCAAACGCTCTTTTAACTCTGTCCACAAGGTGGAGCAGGGCTGTCTCTGTGGATTTCCCACTTTGATAAGTGTGTTGAGTGTGATGGATAGGACTACGTATTAGGGACGAAGCCTATGATTAATAATAAGCCTAATAAGCCTGTGATTATCAAGTACCTTCTCCATTGCTTTTAGCATAAATGAGGTAAGGCAGATGAGTCTAAAGGACTTTGCTAGAGAATAGTCCTTTCTGCCTACCTTCGGTATGAACACAACTTTACTTGTGGTCCATTGTATCGGTATGTGACCCCAAGCGAAACTGGCTCTGTATATCTTAACAAGGCATGGCAAGAGTACACTTATGTCCTGCTGCAGTAAAATGGGAGTAATACTGTCCTCACTTGGGGATTTATACGATTTAAACGAGCTTATAGCCCAAGCCACTTGTCGAGGTCTTATTATGTTAGCAGCTCTATTCCAATCCTCGTTGCGAGGTGTATGTAGAGCGGTCATTGTTGGGCTAGTGGGTAAGTCATACACGGCCCCCGGAAACTGGGCTGACATTAAAAGCTCAAGGGTTTCTGTCGTCGAAGTCAAGTAGCTCCCATCAGGCTTTCTTAACAGTCCTAGTTGATGAGAATTGAATTTGGTGAGTACTCTATGGAGACGTGCACCTTGAGGAGCACCAGCGATTTCGTCACAAAAACCTCCACGACGCTCGCTTGGCCTACCTTATCTCCTTATTATAATTGGTTAGGGCCTTCCTGTAAGTCTCCCATTCTTTCGTTAGCTTGGCCCTATTAAAGAGTTTTCGAGTTTTTTCTCTTCTCAGGAAGCTATCCTGAGTTTGGCGTTCCACCACGGAACCTTCCTATTGGAGGTCCGAATTTTCGGCGGACAGCTTTCCTCGAAAGCGCTGATGATGCGCCTGGAGGTGACCTCAACAGCTAGCTCTAGACTCTGAATGGTTTTGATCGATTCAGGACACCCCTGTAGATACTGCCCTAGTCTTTCTCTGTGGACATCCCAGGCACTATCCCTCGGATTCCTAAATGTGATGGTGTGGCAGGCACCTTCTGCCCCCAGATGAAATCTTATGTGTTTATGATCTGACATTAAAGCTTCCTCACTAACATGCCAGCCGGTTATAACTTCCGGTTGTCTAGCTGTGGAGAAAGTAATGTCCAGAATTTATTTTCTTGACCTAGTAACAATGTCATTCATTCAGTGCCATGACTGTGGCAGGCTTTGTACGAACCGCTGCAGTCTGGGCACTTGTTCCCGGTTGTGCCGTTTTGACCATATCCAGGACAGCGGGTCCTGTCCGGATGCAACCAATCTCCCGTCCACGATTCTGGGCCAACGGACCCAGAACCGCTGACGGGGTGGTCCCAACACCTCTCCCCTGATCGGTAGAAGACGGACCAGGTGCAGACTCCTGCGCTGAGGCTCCCGGCCCCGATTCCTCAAGCGGACTTGTTACCGACACTGGTTTCGAAGCCGAATCACCCCGCGCGGAGCCGACGCTGACTGTACCTTCCGGACACCCCTTGATCTTAAACGTAACCTGTTTAAGACCGAAGTGTGCCCGGCAATTTGAAGCCCGAAGACTCCACAGATGGGTCATCAAGAGCGAACACGACTATCCATCCGTTCGCATCTTCCATAGTGTGGAGAGCCTTCCACATTTTTGTGCGGAGACCTCTATTTTGGGCCCCCGTAGACTGACGGCCATTGTCACCGACTCACACCCCTTTTTTGGATTGTAAGTGGTGCCAGTGGTGGGCTTAGAGAATTGTGGATAGCTGAGCTTCTGGCCACGGCTTGAGGTTGTTGATCTTTCCCTCAAGCCAGTCTGCACTGTCTTGGTCCCTGCAGGTCCCACCCATCATACCCACGCGTAGGGAGCCCGCCATTTCGCTAAAAGTAGGTCTATCCCCGCTTTCAGCTGGCGCCATGGTCCTGGGAGCCTTCCTCCAGGGATCCGAAGGACCCGACTGGTTCGTATCCATGGCCGTGACCGAAGTCACGTGATTGTTCCTGGGTGGACTACCCATCCCAGCCAATGTTTCCTCCAAGGAGGAAATTAATGTGTTGATGTTATTTTCTTCTGTCTCCATACACATCCCACGAGTACCTAGGGAATTAAAAGGTCACAGCCGGCAGAGCCCCGCTTGCCGGCTGAAGGGCATAAGGATTCCCCAGAGGTGCCCCGGTATCGGAGGTGCACCGTTAGCGGCTGGGCCCCCCACCAGTCACACATCCATAGGCACGGTACGCTAACACCTCCGTATTGGGTGATGACGCTTTAGCCAACGCCCGGACAGAGTCCAGGCATTTACTAGGAGTTGCCCAGGATGCACCGGCTTGTGTCTTCCCTGCCTATGCAATCGCAAGATTACATAGTAAAGGAAGCCATTCGCTCGCATGGAGGTACGTCGTCCTGACATCTAATTGTTTATAGTAGTTTACAAACTTCAACTTTTCCATTTACAAGTAATAAATTATAAAATAAGTTAACATTCCATTCATGATAGGTTTATCATAATTTTTTATCTGTCTTTAAAAACAGGTGTACTTTGACATGACAATTGGTGATGAAGATGTTGGCACAATTGTGATTGGTGTGTTTGGCAAAACTGTCCCAAAGACTGCCGAGAATTTCATCCAATTGGCTCAGAAACCGGAAGGAGAGGGCTACAAGGGTAGCAAATTCCATAGGGTTATTGAGAATTTCATGATCCAGGGTGGTGATTTTACCAAGGGTGATGGCACTGGTGGTAAGAAATCTTTATTCTTATTTGTAGTAAATAAATCAAATAACTTAGAAATAACATGTAAGAGCTAGCTCTAGGGAAACCTGATTTCCTCCATTATACATTTCTTTCTTCACAATGTCTATAATATTTTCTCTAAGTGATTTTGTTTTTGTACAGTCAAGGGCACGTCAAGCTTGACACTTTGTACTTTGGACCGTTCTTATCGAAAGCGGCATAGTGTTGGATTTAAATCTTAAGTATCAAGCTTGACGTGCTCTTGACCCTGTACATGTGCTACCAGCATTCATGCATTCTCAAATACATGATAAGAATATTATTATTTTTGTGAATTACTGCCTTAGAAGTTGAGTTATATTTTATATAGTGTACTTAAAACCTGAAATATATACTCAGGTCGCAGCATATACGGTGACCGCTTTGAAGATGAAAATTTCAAGCTTCGCCATTATGGCGCCGGCTGGCTGTCCATGGCTAACGCTGGCAAGGACACCAATGGTTCTCAGTTCTTCATCACCACTGTGAAAACACCTTGGTTGGATGGAAGACATGTCGTTTTTGGCAAAGTCTTGGAAGGCATGGTAAGTGATCATTATCAACTTAGGAATATGTGTTCAGTGTCTATAGGTTCTCTCTGCAGATGCAATAAACATATTTTGCAGTATAAATAACAATACAAAGTTTCCTTGTACTGAGAAGGAAATATGTGGTATGTATTGCTAGCTATTTATTATTTTAGTAAATAGTACCTATTTACTATTAAGGAAGTATAATATATGCATTCAACTTTTGGCTAAATGTAGAGTTCTATAAAGATAATATTGAGCATGTATTTTTCTCTAATTTTGAAGAAAATGGTCAGCCCAATGCATGTGTATTATCACACAAACCAATTTGTTTTTATAGCTGTATACAAATTGTATTTTATTTCATAGTTGACCAGTCATAACAGTAAAGGTGCCCGTTAGTTTTTAATATCATAGCCTTAGTACGCACAAAAATTTTTGCTTATGTAACTAGGGTAAAAGCAAAAAATCGTGATTTAGTCGATTCCACTCACAAAAGACTAGATTTGTTCAATACACTCATGAAAAATGTTATTGTATAAGGTGGAATATTCAAAAAAACTTATTTCTAGATTGTTAATTTACTCCTTTTGCACATTAGTAGCAATAATTTTCTATTTACATTAGGTACAATGAATAAATTATACTATTTGGGAATCTACTATATATATTATTTTAGAATGTTGACCTCTTAGTTTATCATACATTTTTTATACCTACCCAAACACTTAAAATTTGTCTACTAAAATTTTACTGAAAAACAAATTAGTTAAATAATTAACTATAAAGAATAACAAAAACATGTCTTAGGTACCTACATGGGTGCATATTGTTTTTTTTTCTGTCGTTGTCATTAATACATACATAAGTATCATATTTGGCTAGAGTTTCTGAAATTGCATTTTTATCTAATCATGACGAAAATGTCAATTGCGAGTGTGTTCATTGAAAATTTAGATTGCGTATTGTGATTCTATATAACATCAATTTGTAGTAGAATAGGAACATGACCTGCGTTATTCATCGTTTATTCCATTAAGTCGTTCATTTATTACTCAATCAATTCTGATCGGTCATACGCGACTATAATACTCCCTATCTCACTTGTCTCGAATTCTGCAACTAGAACCGACTAAATTACAATTTTTTCTGGTTATCATCAGATCTAAATTAGAGCTGTCTTTCGAGGAATGCTGTCCCAGAGTGGATAGTAAAACTTTTATATAAGAAGTAAAGGACGGACTCTACACTGGCGACAATTTCAATACTTTTTGCGTTACTAGTCAAATTTTAAAGTATTTATTGGTAGTGACCCACCATCATACATAAGAAGCGACCATATTGCACGGGTATAAGCTTTACTTTCGTTTCTTGTAACATAAAAATTATTTCGGTAAACAGAAAATTGAAAATTTACTAAAATGAGACTCCGGGAATATGAAATACCACCACGGGTAATATTTTTCTTGCGGCTATCATTTTTGCACACCAAAACAGCACAATAAGGCATTTTTTGTAGGATTTTTGAGAATTTGCACGAAAGAATGACACAACCATACCATACCAAGCGAAAATGGCGGACTGAGCTCAGCAGCTTGATTTTGATTGCCTCTCCCGGTCGGAAACTGCGTCTTTTTCGAGTCGAGGCGCAAAATTGCGATTCACAACTGGCCGATCGGAAACTTTTAACATTTCTAATCGGAACAATGGTTGATTTAACTCACAAATTAGAAAGATATAGTAGAAATCAGGTTCATCTTCTCGCTCGGGAACCCTTCTGATTTCGTGACTATCCGATCGGTTCGATTCAGATTTGAATCAAAGTCAGCATGCTGATAGGTCTTTAGAGATTATCAGTTAGCACGCGTCCGACACTAAAAAACAAACTCTACAAACTAGAACATAAAGATCATGAACTACAATACGTTAATTATGCCTAAAGTGGTCTATTTACTACTAGGCACTGCGTATATGTTATGTATAATGTTGTATGTGTCAAGATTAGGTTAGGTTAAGAAGTGTATCTCAGGATATGTTGGATGTTTATCGCAAAGACACGATTAGGTTTGGTTAGATTAGGTTAGGTTAGGTGTAAAAGAAAAAACATTTTCCTCTCAAAATTACTTTCGAGGTTATGAAAATTGGAGCAAACGTTATTTCTGGAAAATATCATTTCGGACTACTGATAGGTAACCATACATTAGATATACAACCGTTCACACGGTGTTTGTACTCCAAAAACACAATAGCACTATACGGTTATCGAATCCGCAACGGAAGTCCGTCAAGCAAATCGAATGAACTTTAACGTATTCGGTGTACAGTGCGCAGTGGCGCATTAATGCATCTCTTTCACACGGCGCGAAGTCATACGTTTTTATCGAGTAGTCACCGAACAAGCGGCATCTACTATTGAAGTATTCGTATTTATTTTTGGTAACCTCGAATTCTCCACACGTTTTAATAAATTGTCATCTACTCATCCGAAAGAATTTATTATATATAATTTTTCAAATGTGTTTGTACGCACTGCTTCTTGATTCATTGGATGAACCTAATACGTTTCATTCTTCCGGCGGCGGCGAAGCAGTTAGCGTGTTCTATGACAATATAAAAGTACAACAAAGCGTGGATCTATCACAGACGTGTTCTCAGGGCGATTGCTGTGTAAATACTGCGGCTATCCGTCTTTTAAACGCATGAAAATATATCGTGTGAGTGAACACCCCGCTGTCTATCCGTTTATAATCGAATACGTTAAAAACCATGCAGCAAGATTAATTAAATGCTCCACTTTGAAGTTTTATTTTTATATTATTACTTACTACTTTTTTAGACTAGATTGCAATTTTAATGAGGTACATAAACAATTAGGCATTATCAATTAAGAAACAAGTAACATTACGGCCTTAACGATGCAACGCGTGTCGCGGACAAATTGGACGGCTATCCGCATCACACTGAATGTGCTATATATTATAGTCACAGGCATAATAATACATTATACCGTCAGTTCGCGTAGGTCATCCGCGTCGCACTGTTAATGTAGGCGTCCACATATCCGCAGCGCAAACATAGGACTGATCGCATTATACGGATTTTAGCATTCTTTGTATAGAAATTCATACGACTGCGTCCACTGAACCGCATCGCGCGGACCGCACGCACCGACCTGTCGGTAATGCCGACGCAGTTGCTCGGAGGGACAAGTTTTCCGATGCGTGCCGACGACGTCATACGGATTGCGTATCAGTGGTCGCACCCCGCGTTGCGATCTATTGTTAAATATGTCATGTATCCAGATATCATGTTTTCTTTTTTTCTCTTCTTTCTTCTGCCAACAAACAAACCACCACGACAAATTGTTCTTCATCGTTTTACAAATCCATTGTCTCGCACACACAAGTTACACTCGTCCGCTTGCTACGAAAAGTGGCGTCGGCAATCCGATAGCTAGTAGTTGCGTCGGCAATCCGATTGCTGCGGATATAGTGGACGCACTGCCACAAACGGAGCCGTTTGATGCGTGCGCTGCGGATCTGTGGACGCCTACCTTTACGGGTCTAAATTATGTTCCCCATAAGGTCCATTATTATTTACATTTAATAACTATCGAAATTAAATATCGAATTTGATTCTGATGCTTTTCTTAACTTCTATCTGCCAGGATCTCAATATTTCTTATTCAGATTACAATTATACGAAACAATCATGAAGTATTTAGAAACTAGACATTTTGTCATAAGTGTTATTAAAAAGCATAACTTTCCATTGGGAAATCAGTTATAAAATTGAAACAATGGAGTTCAAAGTAATGTGTTTACAAAATACCCTCCCTGAAACTGCAACAAATATTGTTTGTTTTCTGTTTCAGAATGTTGTACGCAAGATTGAGAAGACTGTTACAGGCAGTGAAGATCGTCCAGTGAAGGAGGTTAAAATTGCCAACACTAAAGTGGAAGTTGTCCCTGAACCATTTGCCGTTACAAAAGAAAGCGCCATTTAACAGAAAACATAATCTTATGTTTTATTATGTACACAACTAGATTTAAAAACACTCTTTTCCAATGCATTTTGTTAACTTATAAGTTTGAAGGTTATTATGTCTAAGGACTACACACACTAATAATTTGAACACTTCTCTGCTCAAAATATTAGGTTTCTAACAATAGTTTGTAAGAGAAACAAGGTGAAATAAAAAAAGTGTATTGTATCTAAACTGTCAACTTTATTTCCTTTATTTCTTTAAGACAATCTTCAGCCTCATCTTTGATGATATTGCTATTTTTAAGGACCCCTAGTCTCCATGCATAGCCGCATTGTTTTCTAGCCTCATCTACCAACTTCTTTTTCAAATAAGCTCTCCCAAGGTTCACATGCATAGTGCCTATTTCATCCATATCCAATTTCCGGCCCTTTTCTATAGCTTCCTTGAAATAAGTTATACTGTCATCAGATTTCCCCATACGATCATATACAGTTCCAATGTCATTGAGCTGTATGACAATATGTTCATCCTCAACATCAGGTAAATCTTTCATTCTGTTCAGTGATTGTATCATGTGATCTAATCCCTCTTCATAGTTACCACAATCTACAAAGAGTCTTCCATACCAGTCTTCAGCCATAGCTAGTAACTTGGTGGTGACTTCACTAGGTTCTGAGGATAACAAATTGTTTAACTTTTCTAAGCACCAAGTATAACCTAACTGTGCAGTAGCAAAGTCCTTTTTCAAGTGACAAATCCTAGCTAGTTTTATGCTTATGTGTACTACACGTGAGTCGTCTTCCGCTGCACCATCAGCCATTAACCTTTGAGATACTGCTACGAATAGCTTTTGCGCTTTATCTAGTTGCTGTCTTTCTAAAGCCAAGTTAGCCATAACGTCATAGACATAAGTTATTCCCAATTCATGTTGAATTTGCTGTGCCTGTCTTAATGCTACATGAAGAAGCTGTTCAGCCTTGTCATATTCAGTTCTTTGAATGAAAAGAACACAGTGTTTTATAACGTCAATGAGCTCATCTTCTGGAGTCAGTTTTTTTTCAATTCCGAGCCACGTAAATATCGAGAAACCAAGTGTGCAAGGTAAGGCCACAGATTTCGGAGGTATTTTGTGTATGTTAATTGTATCTATATTTCTGTAACTTGCTCGTACTCGAGATAACACCGTTCGTAAAATACGGTATCGTGAAGACATCTTGCAAAAACAAAATACTGATCATATGATTGTATTACATAACGTTATTTTTTTATTGAAGACAGATCACTGTACGCTGCACTTTATATAGTGAAATAAATAATTATATAATTTACACATTTTTAACAATAAATAATATTTGAAAACATAAATTCTGCGACATTCCCTGCATGTTGTCAAATTAGTTCATTATGAGCAAAAAGACCGATGATACTAATAAACGACCATTATAATATATTGTGCACAATCAAGTTTTCTTGCTAGCGCCAATTGCATGCCAAATAAGAAAATAATTGACATTTTGTTTTTTAATTATTTATTTGTTGAGCATTGGCTAGACAGCCATCAGCTAAAACAAGCAACAAACAATTAAGAAACTCAAAACACAATACTTACAATTAAAAATTAATTCGTGAAAAAACTCAAACTACAAAAACTCGCCATTTTGACAATATCGTTCATTATTATTATTTATTTGTTGAGCATTGGCTATAGAACCATCAGCTTAAACAAAGGATCACCAAAGGATTTAGGGTCGTATTCCAGAACTCTACTCAATGCTCAAGTCAGGATTTGAGCAGACATGAGTATGATTTCAAGCACTGGAAATACGACCCTAAAGGCAAGAACTTGAGTATGATTTCTAGTGCTATAAATCATAAACAAGTCCTGACTTGAGCATTGAGGGTCGTATTCTAGAACTCTACTCAATGCTCAAGTCAGAATTGCAATGGAAACACAAGCACTGGAAATACGAGCCTAATGGAAGGGACTTGAGTTTGATTTCGAGTGCTTTAAACCATACTCAAATCCTGACTTGAGCATTGAGTAGAGTTCTAGAATACGACCCTGAGTGTCGTATTCCAGAACTCTACTCAATATTCAAGTCAGGACTTGAGTATTGCAGTGAGCACTGAAAATCATACTCAAGTCCTTGCCATTAGGGTCGTATGTCCAGTGCTTGAAATCATACTCAAGTCTGCTCAAATCCTGACTTGAGCATTGAGTACAGTTCTGGAATACGACCATACTCAAGTCCTGACTTGAGCATTGAGTACAGTTCTAGAATACGACCCTTCAGAAACTTAAAACGTAATGATACTTAAAATTAAAAAATAATTTGTGAAAAAACTGTAACTACTACAACCCACCATTTTTTTTTTTCAATAATTTTTTCGTGATTATCCAATATCGTTCCGAAAGACAGTGTTTCTTCAGGACTACAAATCAGAAAGAGATAAAGCTATACGATGGATTGTACGTTGTATCTTTCTAACATGTCTCATGTGGAAACTTTAAAAAAAATTCAAATGTAATTAAAAAAAAAATTGTCAATTTTCCTTCAATGTTCAATGCCTTTTTTTTACACAAAGTGCGTCGAGTTCAGTGGTTGCTGTTGGTGTCGTAATTCGTAAACCTAATTAGAAAGCGAGAGAAATAATAAGAAATAAATGTCATAAAACGCAGCGTGTATGTTCTTACGATGTCAAAGCAGAGCTGACGTAATGCGGGCCGCTTCCTTAACTTGATTATTGAAATCGAGTATGCGCTTCCGAGGAGTTCGAAGGCTTTCGTAACTTAAATGGCTAAACAGTGATACAAGAAAAATGGGAAACGGTTCAAATTTCCCTCCCGTGTCCGAGGATACATTTTGTAAATACGTTTTGTATTACGAGATTAACAATTCGAGGTACGTACAACCTTAACCATTTCTTTGATTTGATAGTGACCTTGTTTTTTGTTTTGTGCTGACAAAGTGATTTTTTGCAGGGTCCGAATATGGGATTTGATTATACTAATACCGAATGCTCTGTTCGTGCTGTTCCTAGTTGTTAGGTTTAACAAGGCTCAGTTGAAATTGCGCGCTACGAGCAGTCCCATATTTCTAACATTCTACTCGTTGGTATGGGGAAATGTGATGATCAGCCTAGTGCGATGCGCCGTGTCAATGACAGTGAATGCAGCAATGCCAGTGGGGGGTCTGGTGGACAAAATCCTCTGGGTGACAGTGAGATTTTTCCTGCTGGCCACTGAAATGAGTGTTGTAATATTTGGATTGGCTTTTGGTAAGTGTTTTATTTGTATACTTATATGTTCACATACTGTACAATGGTACAATATGTAACTATGTGTATTGGAAACACATAAGATTTGTTTATCGTTCTAAAACAAAAACCCTATGATATATAAATGGACTATTATTTTGGGTTTCTACCATAATCAACCGATATATGTTTATTTATAGACAAAAATAGAGATTTATTTTTGTACAATTGATGTAATGGTAAATAGTTATACTAGTTTCCATTACACATAAAATTAGGCTTAATAATGGCATAAGACAAGAAGTTATACTAGTGTCTAATACTGTAAAAGTTGAGGCAGTGCATGCTGAAGTGACATCAAAATGATAAGGATCTAGTTAGTATGTTATGTAAATCATAAAATACAAAGTTAGACATTGTTATCAGCTTGTTCCTCTACTATTCAATTTTGTGCTAAATAGATCAATTTAGTAAGAAAAATAACTATCCATCTGTTAAGACATGTTTTAACAGTATACAGTATTTTTTTTGTATTCATATTTTTTGCTAGATATGTCATATCTATATAAATGGAAATAAATAAATTAATATGTATATAAATTATTTTATTATTATAATTTAAATAAATAAATACAAAATATATATTATCTATCTATTTTAGACTCTGGGCTCGCCTCTCCCATTTAAAAATTCAAACATTGTGAGATTTCTTAATAATAAAAAATCATAAAAGGTTTTGGTACGCTAATTCTTAATATCTATTTATTAGTTTATTTAATTAGCAAAAATCCCAAACTACTACTAATGTGCATTTGTTTATTCAGTAATTTATAATAATAATAATTAAAAATTATAAAACTGATAAAAATTAAAACCAGCCAAAAGGCTGAGAAAAAAAGAAGGATAATATTTATTTGCTTAATGTATTTATTATATTCATACAACATAATAGGTCATAATTTTCTTACTCACACTTAATACTTATAAAAAAGCTGTACTTTCATTATAGAAAATTATAATTATAAAATTATATATAAAATTGTTATATAATACATCCAAATGAAAATTTTCTTTTAAACAACATTGGCATTTACTTGCTACCAGTTTTTTGTACACAGTTTATGAAGTTCACCCATGTAATCGGAATCCCACTTCAGGGGGTAGTCATTGAATATATATTGTTATTGGCACTTGTTGTTTCAGGTCACATGGATAGCCGAAGCAGTATTAGATATGTCCTATTGGCAACATCATTAATTTCCCTTGCCTTTACTATAACTCAAGGGACATTAGAAATTGTAATGCCAGATGACATTTTCCACATTGACACAAGGAATTATGATCTCTTTGGACATGGTGGCATGCTGTTTTGGTTTGTCTCGTCACTTGTCTTTGCATTGATCTACTTTGCCATACTGATATTGCCTTGGACACCTTTGCGGGACTATTTGGCCTTACCAAGTAAGTTGCTTGCTAGAATTATCCTAGCCTAAAAATTGTTTATATGCAGAAGTTTGTTTAGATATTTATTTCGAGACTAGAGTCTGATGTTTTCAGTCTCGAGAATATACTTAATACAGAATATACTTTTGTGACTTAAATCACTTAATTAAACAATAATTAAAAATCTACTAAACCACCAATCATTTTTTTGTTCTGGTTTCATGGACATGGCAACACTGTAGAGTGAAGTTTAATATAATCTGTGGAGATTGAAGATTACAATATTAATCAGATCCTCTCTATGTGAAACTACATTAAACGCCCTTTTTTCTTAGGTGAGAGTTAATAAAGAACTTGATTAAAATATCATGTTTTGACTGCCAAAACGCCTAGCCTAGAAATATGGGAATCCACCTTTGAAATAGTCTCGAAAGTCTTGTTTTTTTCCGGGATTTTTGAGACCGCACCAAGTCTCCATTTTTTTACCGGGACGCGGAAATTCAGCTAGACTGCCCTATTGTTTGCTACATAATCACATCATTTGTGTAAATATAATTTATAATTTTAATTTTTTGTAATTTTATTTTTTGAACCAAATAGTCACTTATTATACAGTGTGACCTGAAACGCGATACATTCCTTCTAAGGGGTGAAAGTAGACTTAATTTAAAACAAATTTAGTCATGTGATACCTTGTCCAAAAACATTGTATAAATAAAATAACTTAAATTTAACACGCAAAATAGGCGCTTTGTCGTCAAGTTGCGGATACCAGCCCGTTGCACCAAGTACCAAGTATTAACTTAAATGTAACTTATTTCAGTACCAAAGCTTTATTGCAAGTACTCCTCAAAATGCGAACCTCGGTTCCTAATACATTCTCGTAATCTTTTGCGCACTTCAGTTTTTGTCACCCGCGATGTTATTGTTGCCTTGAATTGTACAGCTGCGTCAATTATCCTCTGCCTAAGCTCGTTTGAATTTATGGGCGTTTCATACACTCCCATAAGTAAAAATCCCACGACGTTAAATCTGGGCATCGTGCTGGCCAAGGAATCGGCCCGGCTCGACCAATCCAACGGCCTGGATAATTTGTGTCCAGCTATTGTCGCACACCCAGGCGGAATGAGCTGGATAGCTATCGTGCTGGTAAATCATATTAGACAATGTCCTAACGGGTACATCTTCCAGCAATAGATCTAAATGATCCCTCAAAAAAATTTCATAAGTCTCTCAATGTAAATTATCAGGGAAAAAGTAAGGCCCAACTAAATGTCTGTCAATGATTCCCATCCAGACGTTTAGGGAAAACCTCTGATGGGATATTTTTTCATGGGTTTTCACCTTTTTGGGCCCAAAAATGTGCATTGTGATAATTTGTGATTCCATCGCGATCAAACTTGGATTCGTCCATAGGATTCTTGTAAAAATATTTGGGTTTTCCATATCGTATTGATCATGAAACGCCAAAAAATCTAGTCTTCTTGCTAAATCTTCTTCCTCCAGTCCTTGCACCGGAGTGTAGTCCTTGTACGGGTACAGGCCAGCGGTATGGACAGTGAACCACACTTTCAATTATGTTGTGCCAAGTAGCCTAGCTACCATCCTAGTAGAAGTTGTAGGGTTTCTTCTAACAGCCTCTAATATTTCCTCTTCCTCCTCTGGAAAATAAACGGGAGGCCTGCCACCATCTATGTGTCTTCGGCTGTTGTTGAAGCCGTCCCGCCTCAAGCGCCTGTACGTGCCAGAAAACACTTTCTCATTGGTACACGACGACTAGGGTAGCGTCGCATGTAGTTCCTTCGTGCCGCAGCAACATCACCATCACAAAAACCGTAACAGAACAAGATGTCAGCGTATTCTTCGTTCGTATACTCAGACATTTTATCACTGACGTAAACGGTAAAAGTTAGAACAGTAGAATGTAACGATACGTCCGCACTCGCGAATAGTTGCAGCTAACTGAAGTAAACTAACTAATTGGAGTCAATGAGTTCTACAAAATAAACTTTTAAATGCTTCACAAAGGCCCCTATTGATGCCGCAGCTATACAAAAAAACTTTTGTACAATAGTTCCCGGCGAGGCTGGTTGGCATCTACTCGTACTACCCGGTAGGCTCGTATTTCTAAGAAACGCTCCCTCGACCCACTAATTTATTATTGCAAGAATTTGAAACTTATATTTTATTTTTGTACAATATTTGACCTTTTTGAATGGGTAATACTACAAGGAAGTAATTTAAGCAGTTTGTACACATCGTTCCATACATTTCTTTTACAAGGCACTTTTTTTAGTGAGTTTAGTGAGAAAAAGTTTCTTTTTTTAAGTAATTTTTTATTATTTTTGAACCACCATAGCAAATTTAACAATTATTTCGTGCCCTTTTGTTATTAAACAATAACTTTGATTCAATAACTACCAGATAAAGCAAAAATAAACAAGAAATAGAGAGAAACTTTTTAGAAAAAATAAAAATGAAGCTGAAAATCGGGATTTTTAACAAAGAACCTAAAATCTTCAATATCTCCGAAAGTACGCATTTTTGGACAGAGTATCACATAACTAAATTTGTTTCAAATTAGATCTACTTTCACTCCTTCAAAGGAATGTATCGAGATTCAGGTCACCCTGTATAATGATAAATGCTATTCAGGGTGTGGTAGCTAATATTATAAAATATTTTACTTGTTTATTGTTTATACCATACTTTTTATCGATTTAGGGTCTACAGCATGATATTTATTTTTTAGGATTATTGAATAATTATAAAAATCAATCACAATTATGTTATTGTTGCATACAGATTTTTTTTTTTTTTATTTGTGACCGGTCGCCAAGCCATAAGCAAATCTTGTGAACGAGGTAGATCATTCTCGGTTGAGCGTCCTATACCGCACCTCCCAATCATAGAACACTACCTCGGTTAAGCCACTTGACCACAATTGATGGATCTAAAAGTTGCGGGCTCGGGTGGCAGAACAGACTTTCTTTGTGTTTAGTTTTATGTCGGTTGATCTCAGCAGCTACAGCATACAGATTTAAAATGATGTTAGAGGTGTCCTTGGTCTAGTAACCTAATGACTAGACCATGATGAGGAAAAATATAAATGCTCTTATGTCTATTGTGGTTATATTGCAGCAACCGCGAAGTGTGACAGTGATTGCAAGGTTTATAATTTATATAGTTTGCTTTATTTAAAGGAATAATTAAACTATGTAGAACAATTTTTCTGGTCTAACATTGTAACAACTTGAGAATGTATAGAAAAAGCACAAGTAAAATTTCATTTTAGATGACTCAACCTATTAGAAAGAAAGAAAGAAAGAAAAATAATTTATTTGGCAAAATTTTACAATAAATAATACAAAACAAACACAATCATACATTATATATTACCAAAACGGTCACCAATCAGCTTTTTGTAATGAGACGTTGAAGAACGCCTCATTACGCTGGTTTTCAGTGGCGCCATATATGGACAAAAAGAAAGATGGCGCCTCGTCCAAGCAGGCGGTAAGATAAAAATAAAACAAAAAAGAAATATAAAGATTAGGTATAAAACTTAATTACAAATATAAATCAAAACTTAAAAGATTAAACAAAACCATAAACTAATCCTAACATAGATACATAATAATAAAAATGAAATAAATACCAAAAATGTGATTATAATGTAGTGTAAGTGATAAGATATTACACTGAATAACTTTCTCTATTGAATTGGTAATATCACTGCAAAAATAATTTTCAACTTTCTGTACAAATAGTACGATTACAATCTGTTCTTTTTCATGAGCAGTCATGACACTGAAATTTTTTACTCATATTTTTTAAAATCACATTGAGTTCATATGACAAATAACGGACTAGTGAATTTACTGTCTTGAGGCATTCTCTACATAATACTACAAAATACCTACTTTTCCGATTCTAGAAAACCCAAACAATATGAATCAATTTCAAAGTTCGTTTCTTAAATTATAACCGGATTCAAACGTGGGATATTCGACAGTGCATAGTAAACCGATATACAGGTTGTCCCAAAACTCAAAGATAACCTGGGAACAGGATGTTGCCTAGTTTGTAGCAAGCCAGAAAAAAATATTTTAAAAATCTGAGTCATGTTTTTTCTGATATAAGCATTTTAATGAAAATGTGCGTAGGTACCGATGATAAGCCGTGCCACTGAGATCTTAAATTCGTAAAATAAAAAAACTAGACCAATTTTGCGCCAAAAGAATAAACGAAAGCGTTGTTTTATTATATAAGAGCATCGTAATTGCTGATATACCGTTTTTTGACTATAATCTTAATTAGTCAATTAAGTAATTATAATTGTACATATATTACGTACTCGAGGAAGTAACATTACTTTGTAAACAATTGCTATGGAGCTATAAAAATGTAGCCATATTTTAAAATGTTCGTAGTTATGTTTTGAATTTACTCTCCGTCTACTGTTGGACTTACTTGCCATATCTCTTGATCGATTTACAATCGGCAGTACCTACCTAGTGCGTCCAATTTTTTGGTAACAGTCGAGTCGGTTGCCCCAAATACCTTCTCTTCAGCGTCCAATAATAATAATCTTTATTTTCTCTTTACAAAGGGTACAAAGTTTTCTAATGTAATTTACATGAAAATGCTTAAGTATTAGAGTACCTTTGTAAGAGACTGGAGTCCATACTAGGAACTAACCTGTGTGACAGATCTCCAATCTCCACCCATTCGCTTTACGTAGCCAGCGCAGTCTCGCATCCTTCATCCTGTCGGATATAACCTCTCCAAAAATAACATTTGCTATACTCGCCGCGCTTGGTAGCGTGAATAGTGATTATAACAAAGGCATTTCGCCACTACTCCGAACTGATATCTTAATATTTCCGTTTGTCTGCATAGCTTCTGATTTCGATGCCCGAACCCGACGAACAATAACCGGCGGCGTCGGCTATAAGAGCGCTTACACACGGCGACTTTTAGCAGCGATACAAACGCGCGATTTCATCGCGACACTTGCGATTTGTAAGCGGTTGCATCGACGCAAACGCGCGACTGCATCGATGCAGTAACTTATGTTGAATCATTAAAAACATTGTATCATGTTTGCGTCGCGATTGTATCGCGACTAAATCTCTGCAGATGCGCTGTTAAAAGTCGCCGTCTGTAAGCGCTCTAAGAGCTGGGAAGAAAGTTTGAAAGACTGCATGCAATCTAGATTATATATATAATAAAAAAAGACTTTGGTCCCTATGTCGTGGTTAATCTCTTAGCCGTTTTCTACAACTATAACGGTTAAATATAGAGAATGCTCAACACAACTGTAATCCTTTCGTCTCCCAGCACAATAACCAAAGATAAAATAAATTTAGTGCCAAAATGCACAAAGAAAAGCCCGATTTCATTCTGGTGACAGCAATTTAATTTCCTGCAATCGTATCAGACAATGGTCGATAAATTATGCAAGGGGATTTATTGTTTCTGATAAGTCAACTTGAACTATGCTGTTGACTGTTTGTATTTACTTGCACATTGTTGATATTATTACTAAATTTAGTTACTTATCACGAAGAACGTTCAGACTAGCTGGTTAGTACCTTATTTCTGAGTAGGTAATGTTTATATTAAGAGCTTTGTTGTTTGTTATGTAGGTATACGCATAACTTGACGATTCTTTGAATTATATGTGACTAGACCGCGCTCACAATTAATTAGTATTCATAACATCCCAAAGGATGTACGTTTTAGGAAAAGGGCACAACTATATACTCCAGTTAGTTCTAAAGATCGTATATAATATACATATATTGTACATGGATTTTTAGATTCTTGCCCTTTCGGTAAAACACTTTTTCAGGTTAAGGTGTTTCTCCATTTTTATTGATCGAATATATAGAAATCTAAAGTGCAGTTATATTCATACTTGTTGTTCTGTGGTTTAGGTAGTTTTATTGTTATACCTATTATATATATTATATATATATATATATATGTATAGAGTACACGAATATATTATGGTCTAGGGAGTGAAAAGCGAATTTTGTATGCACAAAAAAGGACTATCTTTGTAAGTACTTTAAATCTTTACACGGTTTCAGTTGTCCATTTCGTATGTACTAAGTTGTTATCGAATAAACGGGTAGATAACGTGATAATCATGTTGGAATCATAGTTTATTCACATATTGTCGGTTATCTCCACAATATGTCTGTGGTTATCTCGGTGGGTTAATGGGGCATTGTGTTTTTGGTTAATTTTTTTGTTATCTAGGTTTTACTGACTCTCAAACAAAAAAATTATGAAAGTAGAATTGTTTACTTAAGGAGTCACTATACGTATCGACACGAAGCCACAATAAGCCCGTCAGAAAATTATTGTGTTGGTGTGTGTATATTTAGATGAATGACGGGGAAAGAGTTCTCGAGTTTGACACATTTGGATATACATAAATAGATAGATATATTTATTTAGAGGAACGCTAAAAATGTTGTATTACGAAGACAAGGTTCATACTGACCACATACATCAGAACGAACGTTTAATCGAAATCAAAAGACGATTTAAGGCGTTCCCATAATGTCGTAACGTTTTATTTATCGTTGGACGACTGCCGTGTCTATGGTGTTCCCATATCACGACTATCTCTCGTGGACGTTTATCGTTGAACAACTGTCGTATCTAGCAGTTCCCGTTAGATCGTGACGAAAATTTATCGGTTCATGGCATCCGCCGCCACGACAGAGTCTTTTGAAGCTGCGATTATCTGTCGTCACATTTTGATCGTGATTTATCTTCAGACGACTGTCGTTCTAGCTCTTCCTATTGTCACGACAGTCTGTCGTAGTAACGCCAAAAAAGTCGTGAACGACACGTTAATCGTGTTTTACTATTATGTGAACTTCATTTAAATATACAAGTCACGACATTATGAGAACGCGCCCTAAATAATTCTTTTTACAAATTAAACGTTCGTGTAGCCGGTAGCTCAATTATGAACTAGGGCTTTCATGCCGGGAATCTCGGTCTCGAAAATTTCGAGTCAACATTTTGTTGGCATTTTCGAGACTTGAGACTGGCGTATTCAGTCTCGGGAATAACTTTTAAAACTTAAGTCATTTAACTAAAAAGTTTAAAAAATCTAATCAGTTATGTTTTATTCTGGCTACATGGACGTGGCAACACACTGTATAGATAGATAGATAGAAAATTCTTTATTGTTAGCGCCACATACATAGAGAGATTACAGGACAGAAATTAAACACATTAGCAGGGTAACAATTGGCGGTCTTATCGCTAACAGCGATTTCTTCCAGACAACCTTAGGATGGAGAGAGACTAAACATGAATAAAAGCGGGGGTACTAGATATAAACATTTACACATACATATAGAAATCATTAAACAACGCATTATACTTATTAAAAAATGCATTATACTTATATAGTGCAGCTTAGTATAATTTGTAGAGATTGAAGAATGATAGTAACAAAAATCAAGTCCTCTCTATTTAAAACGTCATTTGTTTATCGAGTCCTTAAGTTTTCGCGATTGTTACACATTGATATTATGTCAATGACATGGGACCTGTAAAGGGCCCAAAACGTCGGTTTGTTTGAAAAAACAAATATACGCGATTTAAATCCGGAAAAATAGTTTCATTTCCAACGCCATTTGTTTCTTACGTACCCACTAAAAAAATAGCTTTTACAAATATTTTTTTATTTTATAATTTGTGTTAATAAAGAACACCAAGCGAGATTACTATTTTTTTCCGGACGCGGATATGCAGTGAAATTGAAAACCTATTATGAATATTGTTAGTATAATTTAACCTTTTTTACCGTTCATCTAAATATTTAGACATTATATTATGTCGGTGGGTGAATTTGTCTATTGGTGTCACATTTTTATTGCGAAGTCTCAGTTTTGTTAGTCTGATTTATTGTATTACAAATTATGTAACTGAATTATTTTGAACACGAGAATCTTTTGTCGCTAAAATTATAATTCCGAAGATATTATGTTGCCAAATTATTGTCTCCATGAATTGGCACACATTTTTTGTTGTCAGTCGGTGAAATGTTCCAAAATAAAATACCAATTCCTGTTTTAATAATCAAAAGTACTTTTTGGGTGCTAGGATATTGTACTCACGATAATGCTTCTCGAATCTTTTGGAATTTGAACTGATGTTTAAATGAAAATAATAATTTTTAGTTTGCTTTGACAGCGAATGAAAGCATCGTGAAAGTTAACGTTAGAGAAACTTTAGCCTTGCTAACCACGGAAGGCAAAATATTAGGCAGAGGCATTCTTTCCGACTCAGTGGTGCCATCTAGAGCACTGTTACTATTAATTAATTGTCAAAAGTTTTATGGGTGATCGATTCAAAGATTATAGATACAGCGGTTTAAACGGCAGTAACGTCAAAATTTGAAGTACATATGATTAGATAAAAACTTGGTTTAAGTGGCAACAGTGAGCAGTAAAGATAGAATTATAGATTTTCAGACCGTCTTTCGCTTTCGTGACTAATTTGCTATTCTTCGCAGAAGATTCTCATTGATCGAGTAAACCATTGGGTGATGGACTGATTACTTAATAATCTTTTCTTCTAAAACAAAATCTAATAAAGTTTTAATATTGCATTTCAACATTGCTAAAAATAATGTAATTGATGACGCTCGCCCCAGTAGAATCCAAAACACAATTTCGTTGTTTGCGCGTATGTTCAGCATCATCTTTCTTTGTTTTTAATGTAAAGTAGGAGGCAATATTACGATCTTTTTTAATTTCAGTATTTGCATGAATGTGGCCGTGTGTTGCTTTTTTATAATTAAGTACTAATAAGTACCTAGTGTTTCATTTGCTCCAATATGCTTAATTTTTGCCGTGACATACCACCTTAAGAGTGTTGCTCTTGTCGGTGTAGCTCTATTCAAGCAACATTTCATTATCTCTTTAGAGAGACATTACAGAGTTGGACAACATGTTGGAATAGAAGAATCAGTGATTTAAATTTGTTTAGTCTACCGTCCGTGAATACCAGCCGAGGACGCCGCATGTAATTTTACCGGTCGCCGCAGAATATCAGAAAAGTCGTTTTGCATACACACTCGACAAATGCCGAGTTTTATTGCGGATCTCAATGTTTTGTTATTAAGCGTTACTATTGTTGGTAAAAAATGAGACGAAACAATTTTTTTTTCTAATTTGTTCATTATGCAATAAACGAATTTTTTTAAATTGCTTCGCTTGTAGAATTTACAGGGTATACCAAATAGTCATGGGTTGGTATGTGGCGAAGAATTGTAAAAAAATAACAATTATATTTCGTTAACTTTCAGCAAAGCTCTCGTTTTACCTGTACGTGCTGCTATTGGCGCTACTCGATACAACGCAAGCGATCGGCGCAGGGCTCCTTATGTGGGGCGCAATGCAGTCAGGGCTGTGTGTCGTCGACGTCACTTCTTGGCTTTATTTTTCGCTGTACACGCCGTTGGTTTACCACACATTCCTTTGCGAATTCTTCAGGTATTGCTTTACACTTTTATATATTGATGATGTTAGTGAAGGAAATATATTAAAGTAACGTACTTTAATATAATTTATCATTTTTGTTATCGACGACTTTATTAAAATTTGGCTTAGGGTTTATTTAGTTATATTAGGTACGCTGAATTTGTTCTATGTGCGTATGATTAATATTTGTATCGAAAAAAGGTATTTGTGGTAAAATTATAATATAACAAGAGGGAAGCTTTAAAGCTTTCTAAAGGTGGCTTTCCAAGGCCCGTGATCCGTCTCGCGACTCGTTGCCATTCTCACGAAACGCGCCATAGAAAGACGGCCGTCCGAGCGCGCCTGTGTTAACCTGTGGCGGCGTGTTCGGATCCGTTGCTGGTCGGTAACGTCAAAGGCGCGGCGCGGCTTATGCTCTCAATACAAATTCGAATATTTACGCGCCGCCACGCGCGTCGGCCCAAGACCGCCCGTTTCGCGAGCTTGCCCATACAAATCGGCGTGTTTGACATCATGGGCCGTCGGAACGCACCGTAAGAGGGGTATGGACCATAATTTACCACGATGACCTAATGCTGGTTTTCACACGTTTTCCAAAAATTGAAAACCTTTATCGATGTGCTAAAATTATTTTCTGAACTTTGACAAATATGCGTGTCAATGGATGACATTGTGTGTTACAAATTTATTTATAAATTAACTCTTCCTAATATGGGTAGATGGAGCTAATCCTAAACAAAATAAAAGAATAGCCGGTACTATCTATAAAAATCTGTGCAATAGTTGATTTGTTTGTTATCACTAGAAATTAGAGTAGCTTTGAAAAATTGCAACTTGCCAGTGAACAACAAATTAGTTATAAAAATTGCTATTTGGTACACGTTGCGACATCTGGTGTACCAATAGGTACTAAATACCCGACTATAGTTGAGCCAAGATAGCATCCTCTTTTTGACAGATAGTTTTAGAGCCGTGACACATCCACTTTAATTAGTATCATTAATACTAGTATGGTACTAGTTGCTAATATAGTATAGGAATTTAGTAGTATTCACTCGTACTGATTTGCATTACACTGTATGCAATGAGTGCAAGTTGTGCCAAATCAAATTTTTACTTTACCCATGCACAATTTGAGAATTTCGAGGTTACTTAAATGATTTGTTAATATTTCTTTTAGGCAAAATTAACATATATTTGTAAATAACATAAGTAAGTAATCTTATGAACGGTGTTTGCAATGATTGATTTCATATTATACATTTATTCATGTTTTTTATCGTATAAATTTGATATTTCTACCGTAACAACCATACTACATAATTTTTTTAATCACATAATAGTACTATCTTATTGCTTGCAGGACATCACTAGGTTTAAGAAAAAAAAAACCAGAGAACATAACCGTATAAATGATGTATTTTAAATACAAACTATCACAACTTTTTTGCAGATATTAAATTAAATTATGTTAATTTTTTTTATTGAATTGATATTCAATTATTTTTGTGAAATTACTCCACTAGTTTGTTATAATTATTAATACAAAGATCGAACACTCAGAAAAAATTCCTTCGATCCGGCCGGAACCGACATGTTCTAGCTTATCGTACCAGACGCTATACCAACTAAGCCACGGAACGAACCAGCGGACCTCACGAATTTTTCTATGTGCTTGCGTCGTGTCTTTGTATTTGGTTTTTTTCAACGACTTAAATTATGTGTTATTGTAGATACATACTATATATTTAACCGAAATAATCACGTCGTTGGTGTTCACAGTGGAGATAAATTATATAATTAGTCGTTTCCTATTTGGACAATATTTATTAAGTTACATTCTATCGCCGTTAATAGCCGTCAAAAAGAGGATGCTATCTTGGCTCGACTATACGTTGTCTTCTATCGCGATTAGCAGTCCTCTTGATTTGTTAGTCCATGCCCCAAGGCAAAATGCCGTATAAAATATTTACCGTCATAACTACAACATGTTTTTGTGCCCTCGGTATCTACACGTGTAAATTCACCAAGTACGATAGACAAACAAACAACTAAATAAACAAAATCCTACTAATTTATAATGTTTCAGTGTGTCCCAACCGAGCATTATGTTCTCGTACAAGGCTCAAATGGACGAGCCCATGGACGACGACCAGGTGTCTCTACCGCATCAGCAGAGCTTCAGCTCCCTCAAAACCGACTCCGACTATATTTACCAGGTAATAAGTCGTTTACTTTGTCTAGAGTGCCTAATTTCAGTACGTCATATCAGCTATTATTTTTCCCCCGTGTAATGATCTGGTGGGCACTGAGATCCAAAGGGGTACCAGAAGCTTATATTGACATCATCCGAGACATGTACCGCGATTCCGAATCCATGGTTAGGACTGCTGTTGGTGACACTAAACCCTTCCCTGTCACAGTCGGAGTTCACCAGGGCTCAGTTCTCAGTCCCTATCTGTTCAGCGTGATATTAGACGAGGTCTCAAGCTCCATCCGAGACACGCATGAGCAACCCCCGTGGATGCTTATGTACGCTGACGATATCGCGCTGGCGGATGCGGATAGAGGGAGACTGGTACGACGAGTGAATGTGTGGAAGGAGTCGCTTGAGAACGGCGGTTTGAGACTAAATGTGGCGAAGACTGAGTACATGGTCTGCAACGCTACAGATCCCCTACCCGTACGCATAGGCGAAGACGCGGTCGAGCCTACGGGCCAGTTTAAATACTTGGGATCTGTACTTAGCGCGTCCGGAGACATCGACTGCGACGTCAGAGCCCGAATCGCAGCCGCTTGGGCAAAGTGGCGTGAGGTGACTGGTGTAATTTGTGACCCCAAGATGCCGGTTAAGCTGAAAGGACAGGTCTATAAATCCATCATTAGGCCTGTCCTTTTATATGGCAGTGAAACGTGGCCCGTACTTGAGCGTCATAAGCAGGAGCTGCGTGTCACGGAAATGAAGATGCTGCGCTGGATGTGTGGAGTTTCACGGAAAGACCGTGTCAGAAACTCCCGCATCCGCGGCAGCCTTCATGTCCGTGACATTGCAGATAAACTGCAAGAAAGCCGCCTACGTTGGTACGGCCACATCTTACGGAAACCGGCTTGCTACGTGGGAAACAAATGTCTGGCTATGCCACCTCCGCCGGGCCCCGGTAGAAGGGGCAGACCCAAGAAGTGCTGGCTTGACGTCGCCAAGGGTGATATGCGTGCCAATGGTCTCACCACTAAGGATGCCGAAGACCGTGCAAAGTGGAGGAGAAAGAGTAGGAAAGCGGACCCCGGGCTCCGCAGCAACCCTGCTGAGGACGCAACCGGGACAACGCTAAGATGAGAGAGATATCAGCTATTATGGACATTTTATTTTAACTGTAGTAAAAACGAGCCCTGTACCCCAACTACAGTGGGGTCTGGCTCGGCCTGCGGCGCGTGGTTGGGTTCAGATTATGGGGTGTGCTCATGCTCTACGGCCGCACAGCGGTTAGTACTATGGGTGCTCGATGAGGAGGTTCGATTCTCGATTTGGGCCAATTTAAGAAACGAACTTTTCCAAGTTTTTTTTGTCTGAGTATTCTGAGTATTGCCCTCAGATTTATCGTTATTCTGGTATTCATAGTACAGGAAATTCGTCAGAAGTTTGGCCTTTTTTACCCCCTAAATACTTCTCTTTGGCATAGCTTCAAAAAAAAAAAAAAAGGAATCAAACAGAGGGACGGTCGAGATTAATGTTATTAAAAACCGTTCTTTTCTGAAGTGAGAAAAAAGAATGAAAAAAAAACATGAAAAGAAACCGTTTTTTTCTGGAGTAAGTTTTTTCTTGTAAAAGTATGAAAATAAAAATATGAGAATTGTATTTTTTACTACATTTCCTCTTTTGTAAATATTCATAGATAAATTCATTCTTCTTCTTCTTAGATAAATTGCTCAAAATAACTGGGCAACACTCATAGTGTTGTCAATTTGTGGCGAATTCCCCAAATTGCGGGGAATTTCTTTTCGGGGAATTTTGTGGGTTATTCCATTTTACTTTTTCTGAAAAAAAAAAAAAAATTTCATTTAGAAAAAAGAACCAGGGCGCTGTTTCTTTAAATGTGAAAATATACATTTGGTTTTTTTTTCAAGTTACAACACTAGTCGAGATACAACAACGCTATTATACGTATCTCATTTCCAGTACCTCGGGAAGTATGCCTTACATTTTTACAATTGTGAGATCTTGTACTCGTAATCTGTTATGCGTCCAAAAATTACGTCCGTACGATGGCGTGGACACTTCGGGCTTCGCCCTCTGCGGACCTCGGCCTACGGCTTCGGCACTTATGACTTAGTTTTAAACAATTAAAATAGGTCTTTAATGGCAACCATATTAAAAAAAATTGCAAAAATATATTTTGACCACTAATTATTATCAGACAATCATTTCGTGCCAATTTTCTGCCGAATCAAAACAAATTTTTCAACAGCACTTTACATAAAAAAACGAACCCTTGTGCGGCGGCTATATCTAAAAACGGCGGAAACAAAATGTTCACCCCAAATTGTGATTAAAGTCATGCCATTTTCAGTCGAATTAGAAGAATTTTTTCTTAGAAGAAAAGATCATAATTATAGCAGCTATATTGAGAAATAGCGAAAAATAAGTTTTGACCGTAAATAATTATTAAACACTCATAGAAACCCCGATATGCCGATTTTCAGTCGAATTAGAGCAATTTTTTGTCTGCCGCTAAAATAGTTTGTATGACAGCCATATTGAAAAAGGGCGAAAAATAAATTTTGACAACAAATTATTATCTAACACCTATAGAGACCTTCACATGCCGATTTTCAGTTGAATTATAGAAATTTTTATAAACGCTTGTTTGACAGCCATGTTTGAAAATGGCGAAAAACCTATTTAAATTATAAATTATTATCAAATACTCCTAGAGACCCCATATGTCAATTTTCAAAGGGATCAGAGTAATTTTTTTTCTGCCGTCAACGAAGGCTTCTATGGCGGCCATATTTGAAAATGGCGAAAAACAAATTTTGACCACAAATTATTACCCGGCACTTCTAGAGGCCTCCACATACCAATTTTTATCCGAATCAGAGCAAATCTCCATCGGCAGCTATTTTTAATCAAGCAAAACGTTTATATACCTATATGGCAGCCTTGATAAAATGTGGCGAAAAAACCTTGACCCCAAATTATTGCCAATTTTCAGCCGGATCGAACCAAGTTTTTCGTCGGCCGCCATTTTGAATTTTTTAACCCAGGCAGTTGACCAGTGTCACCCTCTTTGACATTCCTTCGAGCACCTCCTACCTATCTCTAATAGTCTCCGTGAAAACGACTTTGAATTTTGTATGGCGGCCATCTTGTTTATTTGTATTTCGAACATTTTTTCATTCCGGCGGAAATTGTCCAGGGCGTACCTCATAAAAATGTACAAATATTCCCGCCATATATTATGTTTTTGCAGGCCGTTGATCATTCGTTTATATTTTCCACATTCAGGTCCTCTCATATATGATTCTTTGCTTTGGAACGTATCCCCGTACAACGATATAAATATGTTTTTTTTTACCATATCGGGAAGTATGCGTTCTATTTCTATCAGTAAGTCTTAGGGTCGTATTTTAGAACTCTACTCAATGCTCAAGTCAGGATTGCACTGGAAATACGACCCTAAAGGTAGGGACTTGAGTATGATTTTCAGTGCTCACTGCAATACTCAAGTCCTGACTTGAGTATTGAGTAGAGTTCTAGAATACGACTCTTAAACTAATAGCTATATATATAATCATGGAAGGAAATGACTTTGCTACTCTGCTAACCCAGTAAAGGTTAAATCGTGCGTACTTCCATTTTTATTAACATGGATTTCCGCAAAGTAACCCTGAGAGTCGTATTCTAGAACTCTACTCAATACTCAAGTCAGGACTTGAGTATTGCAGTGAGCACTGAAAATCATACTCAAGTCCTTGCCATTAGGGTCGTATTTCCAGTGCTTGAAATCATACTCAAGTCTGCTCAAATCCTGACTTGAGCATTGAGTACAGTTCTGGAATACGACCCTAAGTCAATTAATTATTTAATCGTGTAAAATCAGGAATCAGTCAACACATCATGCCAACGTGTGAAGAATAATCACCACACTCCTATGTAAATAGAGCGGTCATTTACTGACAACTGTGTTCGTAGTTTTATGTATAATAGGAATTAGGTATGAGTTTGCTAGCGTCCTGTTATTTTTATATAAATGGCATATTAGTATATACATATTAAAAGTTAAACATATTTCATCAGGCGTTTGCGGTGATTCTGAATTGGATTATAATTTCTGTCATTCACATATTAAACCAAGGGTGCCTAAAAAGTTTAATGAGTGAGCCGTAATTCATTTATTGTTCACCGACACCGGGGCGGGCCAAATAGCAACGAGTTATTTGATCACTACCACAATATTAAGAGGGAGCATGCCAAAAAAGTTTTGACGTTGGCTCCGCCCAAATTTGTGAAACTAATATATGCCTGAAGTTCGCGTGACATGCGACAGATGTGGAGAATGTCCGAATGAGAATCTTTCAACAAACTAATCGCTGTATTTTTTCCAGCAGAGTAACAGCGTATACGACAGCACTTTGTTCGAAGCGGGGGGGACTACTCCCATGAACCCTGTATATAGCGCGTCACTCCAAAGCCCCGACTCCATAGCGTCGGGACAATCGATAGAAATTGGTGCACCAGGTTTCCACACTCAGCACATGCAATCAACATAACAAGATATGTAAAAGTATCCGAAGACTACACAGCGATATAAAACTCGATATCCAAAGATACTAATATACCTATAGAATTACGTCGTAGTATAGTCTTTACATAACAACTAGGTATCCGATATTATTTTCTTCAAAGAATCTCTTATTACTCGAGTAATGTATACTTTAATGTACCATGGTTTGTGACAGATAGAGCCAGTGATCAAATCGTATAACTTGAGACTGCATTACATCCCATTTCCGCTTTAATATAGTTTTATGAAATGGATCCATCCATAAAAATTACACAGACATTAGATTATATTATAGCTAGTATTCGGTAAAGTTTGCTATGTACATTTCTCATTTCTTTAATTGTGTCTGAAAACCTTTTCACTATGTATTATATTTGTTTGAAAAGGTAGCAATGCTAATCCTAAGAAACTAACTTGTATTAACATTTTTATGAGAAACACAATGGGTGTTTTTTCTGTTTCAATATGAATAATAAACGAGGAAAAAATATGAGTACCATATGTTTGTCAAATAATCGCCACTAATAAACAAAACAAGCAATGTTCAAAATGTTTTAAAGTGATTCTAAAAAAGAAAAAATTTATATCTGGCAGTATGATTCAGACGCCTTAGCCCGTCCCAAAGGACGAGAATTTTAATAGTACTTTGTACCATTTTAAAATGTCAGCTTGCAGGAGGTTAGCTATCAGTTGTACTGGTAGCGCCATCTAGTGATCATAATATCGAATGTAGTTGGGCAGATGCCCCTTTTTTCTAAGATTTTCTCGAATATAAATACATTTTCATGTAGAAACAAGTCGAAAACAGTTCTTAGGATGGTAGCATAATTATTTTTAACCTAGGAAATGAAACTATTTTTTCAGGTTTAACCTTATTTTTAACCTTCTCAATTTAGTTTGAGGGTAGAAAAGTGTGCAACAGTAACCTTGGCTACTTAAAGATTGTAATATTTAAACTTTGCTGTGACAGTAGACACTTGTCTTGCGTTGTTATTTTTGGATTTTAAAATTTTACACAGATTGGAGGTATGTACGTGTGTATGTATGTAGGAGGGTAGAACCGTTTTTATTTGAAAATTTTATTCATTATGATATCAACTTGGATTTTCAGCATTTTCATTGATAACAAAATTTTATTAGACTGGTAACTAATTATTTCGTAGTTACCCGATTGTGATAATTAATGATGCCAAATATTTTCAGAATACTTGATTTGGTATTTGCCCTACCTCATTGAATTTAACATATCTCAAATGAATATTATCAGATATAAAGCAATCTTCACTGTAGTTATTAATTTGGTTTGTTATGGAGCAAAATACTTTTCTGATAATTTATATTCTTTGATCTAAAGTTATTATGAGATAGTTTCAGCACATGAATCAAAGCAGTTTTATTATGTTTATGGAGCTATCTTTTACGTTTACTATTGCATATTTTGTTTTCAATTAAAATGTGAGACTTACATTCAGGACATCTGAAAAAAAGGAAACGGTATTGACGCTATATTTAATTTAGGCTACGTTCACATGACAAGCCGTTGGTAAGCGTTTTTAAATTGTGCCTACTGATTTAGCATAACCTATTTAGGGTGCTGAACAGAAAAGGCTAGCGATTGCTTCACCGACAAGAGCGTAGCTTTTGTTTCTCATTTTTATTGGCTTTTCGCGGTTAGCGGTAAGTGGAAGAACCTATCTAGATTAATTGTTTTGTAATCTTAATGTCAATCCTACTGTCAGTGCTTTTTTTAAGAATCATCATTTTATGATGTGATTAATGTGATGTGTCTAATATAGAGCGTACTGCAGCCCCAAAATGCTTGTCACGTGAAAGAAGTCTTAGTACCGTAAAAAAAAAATCTGATTGTCCGCTTCATATGTAATCGGATGTGTTACGATGCTTTGTTGTACGTAAGTGTAGATTTTCTAGAATGAGCTAAGTTTAGTGTGATTGACAGCAATTGATTTCTTTTGAATAGTTGTCTTATTGTACTGTGATGGTATACCTACTTATTTTTATACTTTGTTATTAATTTATATTTTTTTCTCTTCAATGGTTCTTGGTAACCGCAAAAAAGATTTATGTATTATAATTAGTTATAGCAAAACTATAGAGGTTGATAAGAATTTCTCAGAGATAGAATTATGAAAAGAAATAAAGTTAGAAATAATATATAAATGTCTACATGTACTAAGTTTATTATTGCTTGTAGATGTAATCTATCAAAATGCAGTTTTATATTTGCAATATGAGAATTATTTTGAAGTTAGATATGCAGTAACTAGTACTAAAGAATCTCATTACGTTTGTAATAATCCAACCAGGAAATCAAACAGTTTAGCTTAAGCACTTGTCAATTGTCTACATTTTCTCAAGATTTAAAACTGACGACTGTCAATTTTCCTTTTTAATTGTGATAATATTTTGAGCACCTGAAAACTTAAGTTTAACGTGATATTTAGGTTGATGGCGTATAATTTTGTTGTTTGTCTTTTAGGGTACTAATAAAGTAATACTTTCAAATTGTGTATTATTTGTATACCTTCATATTAATAAAACAAATGTGAAATATAATAAATTTATTGCAGAAGAATAAATTAATTTCATTTATTTTTCTAGTGGTTCTTGAATAAATGGATGTGTCAAGCAATCAGTTGCTGTGTATCTTTGATGTACATCATAAATAATCATTTTATCTAACATATCTTTTAGTTGACCCACCTTTTTTTCTTCATTTTCATGTGCACATTTGCAATACGTATTCAGTTCTTTTTGAAGGTCTCTGGTAATAATAACATTACTCACTTCAGTATATTTTTCTCGGCCAGAGAACTCGTCCCGTTTGTGGAGGATAAAATTGTTTTTGAAATTGAAATGCTGGTCCTTAAATCTCCCTTTTCGTATCATTTTAGTGGGGAATTTTCCTTTCATGTCCATGAAACATTTCAGCATTTTATTGTTAGAACTCCCGGCAAACATTATTTTGCCGGTCGCCATTTCGAAAATAGTACAAGCAGCAGACCAAACGTCAATGCTATGTTGGTAGGGTATGCCGAGTATGATCTCAGGGGCTCTATAGAATCTGGAAACCATATACGGCGTTGCTTCACTGTCATCTGCATTTGCTGCGGAGCCAAAATCGCACAACTTCAAAACGTTTTTCTTTTCATTAACTAAGATGTTGTCTGGCTTAACATCACCGTGGATTATACCAATTTTCTTCAAAAATCTTAGTGCTATAAGTAACTGCCGACTATAGCTTGCTAAGGCTTTCATATTAAGGCCATGTTTTCCATATCTCTTCAAAATGCATCGTAAGTCCATACAGAGCGACTCCAGGACAATGCAAAGGTGGCTTTTGTGCATAAAATGTGTTGTGAATTTTATGCAGTGGTATTTATTTTCGGGATCAGCTTCTGCTATTTGTTTTAAAATCAACACTTCTTTTAGACCAGTTTTGTACATAAGATCATTGTTTCTTATGATTTTTATCGCCACTTCAGTGTTGTTACTTTTATTGATTGCGCGCACCACATTAGCAAACACACCTTGACCCAGTATATTTTTAATTACATATCCATCTTTATTTATTTTATCTCCAACTTTGATGTTATAATAACCATCAGGATCATCCCAATTGTCAGTTAACTGTGCACTATTTGTTTCAGTATTGTCTTGTGTCACCTGATCTGGTTTATTATCTGGATTAAAGTAATCTATCTCTGAAAACATATCAGGTATTTCTTTCACTGAAGCTTTGGTTTTCTTCATAAAAGTTGAGTTTTGACTACTTTCGCTAATATCCTTGTCATCACTATTAACATTTGATGTATTGATGTTGTCTCTGTAGTTTTGCTCAAATCTGTCTTTTCGTCGCATGCTCAATTTTTCGAGTAGTAATTTGCGCTGTTGCCTTCTTTGTTCGATAATAGTTTCTTCATCTTCGGAATCAGCTAGGGTGTGATCTCCATAAGGTTCTAACACTGGTTCAGTAATAACATGTTTCTTTTTTTCTATCATTGAGTCGATATTGCTGCTGCCTCGCCTTTTTCGTGACTGTTTTTCCATACATGGTCCAGCTTTTGAATGCTGAGATTGGGACTGCTTATATCTGCTTGATTTATGTTTGCTTTTTAAATCACTTTCTGAATTTTTTGCAATTTTTTTTAGCTCTTGCCTAAGAGATTCTCTTTGCTTGAATAAATCTTCAATACTGGCTCTTCTTGTAAGTAGTGGAGGTGTTTTTGGTTCTACATCAACCCTTTTGGTTTTCTCTCTGTAATATCGTGTTCTGGATTTATCAGTTTTTTCCCTTTTGTACTCCCTATAGGAGCTGCTTTTTGTATGCCTGTGACTTACCGACATTTCTGTAACTCAATTGTTAGAATTTGCTCTATATTTTTAGCTATTTTGCAGCATCTGTAAAGACACATAGGATTAGAATCCATACAATATAGAAATTTTATTATGAAAAGATCAATTTGGTTGCAACAACTAGTCAATAAAATCTCTTTTCAACTTTTTCAATGCTGTATTTTATTGAAAGCTTTTTCCACTTTCATGAGAAAGAGGTTGAAATTGTCTAGATTACAAATAGTAAAAAAATTCTCATGAAATTGGTGGGGTATCTATTATTTGTTAAACTATGTCAATGATTACATTTCTACCCTCTGCATTTTCGAACATTACTCAGTGAGCAGTTTTCTGTTGCACTTAACCGCTCAGTCTGACTTATCCTAGTTATCCATATAGTATCCTCATTCTCAACATATTCCACTCATTTGTGAGTGATTTCCTCATTTTACTTTACCATCCATGGTTTTGTATTGCCTTTCAAGCTTTTTGAGCTAGAAGAACATAAGAAACAAAATTATATTAATCAACTTACAAGAATTAACATACATAATTGGATCAATTTAAAATATTATAATATTAATAAATACTCATCCAAATGCTCCAAGGTTTTTGTATTCAATTAAGCAACAAACAAATTTGTAATTTGTGGTACATTTTACATCAAATTGCCATTTCCATGAATTTTGAAAATTAAAGAGATTAAAATATTTAGTAGCTAATGAAAGTTACATTTATAAATCTAAATTTTCTATACAAATAAGTGTTAATGTATGGTATTTTTCACATGAAAACAATTTACATTTTCAGTCATTAACAAGTTTATCAGACTCAATTTGCACTCAATGTATAAACCAATCAGCAACTACAAATACATTTCACTAAGAGGTTTGATTCATTTTCAATTTCTAGCAAAGTATAGAATCTTGAAACCAGACCCAAAAGTACTTGGTGTAACGGGCAGGTGTCCGCAAAGTAATTTGGAATATAGAATACCTTCAAAATTGTTCTCAATCCTGCACAACAATTTAATTATCCTCTGATTAGAGGCTAATTTACAACTAAGTGCACAGAAGTTATATAACATACAAATAGTATGCAAAATTGACATATCAAATTCATGTTAACGGCACCATTAATTGAAAATTCTGTAAATAAACACTAATATTATTGTCTGTAATTACAACTTGCAGAAGTTAACTAGAGCCATTGTACTTTGTTCTGTCTCACTTCTTTCAGATTATGACTACTGTACCAATCAAGAGAGACAGAGCAAATGCAGTCTCAACTTCTGCCAGTTGTATGTCCACTTACAAGTTAAGTTATCCAAATCATTACTTTTTTTAAATTAGAAACTTGGGCATTATGTATAAACAACAGCACTCAGACTACACATTTTTGTTCCAAAATCACCTCCCGTGCAACGGAACAAGATACGTCAGTGTGTAGTTTGATATGCTGTTGACCGTATATGACGCAAAGTTCTATTATTATAAACAATTTTGTGACATTGTCTATCTTAAGGTGTGGCCCACTAGGCAACATTAAACTCATCTCCTTTGAAAACAGACAAAAATATTAGGTGGTAAAAGGTTCATTTGTATTATATAAAAATACCAACTGTACACCCTGCGGTGCACGTATTTGGAATTATTTCTGTGAATATCACAATTTGATCCAATATATTTTTCACTAAATCACTTGTAGAGAATATCATTACCACTTCGTATTTTATTCACAGAAAATATTCCATGTTATTATATAACACACCACAAGTTTGGAAAGTACACTCTAAAGCAAGAAACATTGATTTTTCTAGTGCTTGTTTTTATCATTTTAACATTTTTAATTCAACCAAAAAACACGCGAGTTCGAGAGCTGCTGACAGCTGAACAAATCAGTGTTACCATTTCTCAAGTCATGTACATATAAATAATAAAAATATTAAGCATTTTTATTAATTATTATACCTTTTTTTAAATAAGATCTTTGTTATTGTACATAATAAAGTTACTTGCTGGGCTTTAAACTTACAGGATGGAAATTTCCATAGTCTAATGTTTTAAGTAGTTCCGACCAATGTTTTTGTCAAGTCAAGCAATCAGTTAGTAGATTTTTTAAATCCTTGTGTGCACAAAATAAAAAAGACCTGTCGTTGGTTATCTTATAGTTGGCTGAAACCATGATAAGTCAAACCATGCGTTAGCATCTAATAGTCTGTGGCTGAAACGCTTACCGCGAAAAGCCAAGAGCAATAAGAAAAAAAAAAACCTTTGCTTATAACTGTCCATCCTATATGCTTAATAACCCGTAGACTATTTACATAGATTTCTATCCTCATAGCCGAACAGTCTAAGTTGAAACTAATAAGATGGAAAAATAAGTTTGAAAGCATTAAAAAGGTTTTCATCCTCCCTCTACGGTTTTCAGCAATTTATGACATAATTGTTCAACAACAACTTTATTATACAGGGTGGTAGGGATAGTGACGTCCAAAAAGAAAATGTATGTGCCTCACATTGAGGGGTATCCAAATCACCCCTGTGTATGTTCCGCGATTTGTCGTAATTTTCGAGTTATGATTTTTTATGGATTTTTTGAATTTTTCAACCGGATCGGATTTAAATTTTTTTTTTCAATTTGTACAACAACTGCGAAAGTTTTGACTCAACGTGGAAAATTCGCGTTCGAGAGAGTCAGACTTGAATTTTCAACGCGAACGCGAATTTTACACTTTGAGTCAAAACTTTCGCATCTTCCATTGACGTTACGAAGCCGATTATCTTGTGCGTTAAAGTACAGTTCATAAAGATTGAGTTACAAAAAAAAAACCCGACAAAATGTTTTACTTATTGAAAAAAGAAACCGGTTGAAAATTAAAAAAATCTTATCTCGAAAGCTACGAAAAATCGCGGAAGAGGGTGATTCGGATACCCCTCAATGTGAGGCACCTAAATCGAGTCGAGTACATAAAGCTAATCGGATTCAGAACACTTCGATATGTTAACCGAATCGATCGATTAGATATCGTTTTCGAATCGAATGGCGACTTCAGAGCTATTCAGAACATTCGAGCTGGTCGTTCGATTCGGATTCGTACGATATCGTTATCGAACATCGTTTACGGAGTTAGTCGGTGAAATAGATTATTAGACATTTGACAATTATTTTTTAAACATTTATAAGACTATAAAGGCTTAAAATATAGAAATGCATTAGTCTTGCATTAAAATAAAAGTTTTATAAATAAAACGTTAAAGCCTGAATTAGAAAAACGTGAATTAAAATGATTGTTTAGGATGGATGCCGAACGGAGTACATGCTTAGACCCCCAGGCCATCAAATAAACAAATTAAAAAAATTGATATTAGTCTCCTGTCAAATTGTCGGTCAATTTTCTCTAACCTAAAAGAATATCGGCTGTTGAGTAATTTGTTGGAAAATATTTAAATCAAAAATTTAAAATGTCATTCATTGTGCGAACTTTAATAAGGAACTCATTGAAATACAATATTCGTACATTTACTCCGCTTCGGACTTTTCATTTCACGCCAGGTAAATTTCTAATAAGATTTTACGTTTTATAATTATATATTTCTTATTCTCTGATATTTTGAGAAAAACATGTATTTTACAAGTGATATTGGATTTATGTAATCATATAGTGCTACCTCAACCTTACCTAGGACCTCATTTATTTTTCACCGGTTCATACGTTAAGGCTTGCTCTGATGAATGTGTAACCTCCCTCGAAAACTCAAATTGAAATTACGCTTACGCGTCTGAGCAACTAGAACTTAAACGTGACTTTAAAGCTTATGTAATAAGTATTCCTGTGTAGTATGCTGTCTATATTCACCGGCGTCACTTGGCGTTGACGGCTATCTTCAATCAAGGAAGAAGACCAAAGAACAGTTTGCAAACTTTGCTGATAAGTTTCGATCTAAGATGAAGGATTTTGTTGCTGACCCAAAGAACATGGTGTTTACTGAAGATTTGAAGAATATGGTTCACATGGCTGAGCCTACTGACTTGGAACTGGTTGTTAATATGATCAAGAAGTAAGCAAATTTGTGGAAATTTGGTCTCATATAATTACGTCATTGATATAACTAAATGGATTTCAATAATATTTTGTAGATAATTTTACAACATACTCTATAATTGTTATAGAAAAAATTCTCTAAAAAGTAGATATTCTCATAGTAAAAAAAAAATAGACATGGTTCTTCCCTATAAATAATACTATTATTTGGATGTAACCAGATAATAATTATGCTGCAGTAAAATATTTGTTTCCGATGTTACTTTTTTAACCGACTTCAAAAAAGGAGGAGATTCTTAATTCAATTGCATGTTTTATTTTTTGTTTGTATGTTATGTGACATACATACAAATTTCTATGTTACGTCAAAATATTACACGGCATTTGTAATCAGATTTTGATGATTCTCTTTTTGTTGGACAAAAGGTACCTCAGTATTGGTCCTATTTAAATTTGAAGAAAATATTTCGCCTCTAAGGGTGGCTAACTAGGGGATGAATCCGGTTTCTTGCACTTTCCGGTAATCAATTTCAATAAAACTTGGCAAATAGATGTAATTCCATTAACTTTTGAGGTCGAATTTTTAGTACTCTGTACTGAGATTATTTTATTTATTTTCATTTAAGGTTCAACACTCAAAACACAGAATTCAGGTTTGGATCATTTGTGTTTGGGCCTGTTGTGATGAGAATGTTCCACTTTTTAGATGCACCTACAGAGGCTTTGCTGGTAAGATATTGTCATTGCAATTGATTTATCAAATATACAGATATATTGAGATGAACTTATATAAGAAGATGACAGGTTTTGATATATTTATTATTACTTTGACAGATCTAATAATTTTTCTAACAGAAAATATGAGAAGTAATTTAATTTAAATGGTAATCTCATTGTATTGATTCTCACAATGTTATGTATAACCATGGCTGTGGTAGTATCATATGAAATTTTCAGGATGTTATGGGTGTGACTGACTTACTTTTTCATTACAGTGTTTCAATGACCCAGCAAATAGTGGATTTTTTGACCAACTGATCTCATATCAAATCTTGTTAGATCTCTTATACAACCATCAAATGTATGACGAAATGTTCAATGTGTTTGAAAAAATAAAGGAACGCCAAATTAATATGACTAAATTCCCTAAATATCCTGTGGTTTTGATATTTGCTGCTTGCTATAAACAAGTAAGTGTTTATTATACAGGGTTTCCAGTAAAGAATAGATAAGCCTGAAATGCCTTATAATAGAGCTTATGAACATTAAAAAAAATGTAAAGAAAAATATATCCCAGGTAGTACCTAAGATATATAATTTTTTTTTTCTTTAAATTTAATTATTTTTACCTTATTTTACGTTTTTGTACACCATGACTACAAGCTAATCAATTCCTTCGGTTTTTTGGCGTCATAATATTCTACATTAACTGTGCTAATAGATAGGCAGTAAATAGTATGACTATGGCACTTAAATTAAAAAAAAAAAATTATTTCATTTTTCAGTGCAAAATTTTTTTTTTCACAAAGTTTAAGCATCTTTGTTTCAAAAAAATATTATGATAACCTGAGTGACCAACCATTCTAAAATAATGTGTGTTTAAAGCAGATTTCAAAATGGTATAATTCATTATTGTATCTAATATAAATAGAAAATTATTGCTATTAATGAGCAAAAGGAGTAAATTTGACTAAAAACTGAGTTTTCAAAATTGGACCACTTTTTGTCCTGAATTAAGCTTGACCATTGAGGTTTAATAAAAAAAACAATATTAGACATAAATACAACTTTATTTACAATTTGTTTACAGCAAATGTTCAAACTGTTTGCCACCAACTCTGATGCAGGCTCTACATCTTTGAATAAAAGCCCTTTTGAGTAGCTGCGTATATCGTTGTTCACTTATTGTTGCAGCAGCTGCACTGGCACGGCTACGTAAGTCTACCAATGACCTGATCGGCTTACTATACACAATTTCCTTCAGGCAGCGCCAATAAAAAAAATCCAGTGTATTTAGGTCCGGTGAACGCGGAGGCCATAAAATTGGCTCCAGACGGCCGATCCATCCATCGATCCATGCATGTTACTCAGAAGGAAGAATGCCTGGTAGTGGTGTTTGTGGTACTAGCACTGGAAGAATACCTCGTGGTGGAAACGAAGAGATAGTGCTTGAGGAAATTGAGCAAGATCCTTCCACCTCGACGAGAGTAACGGGAATAGGAAAATCGACTGTGCATGATATTTTAAAGAAAAATAAATTCCATCCCTACCACGTTACATGCGTGCAAACTCTCCAACCGAGAGATTACGCTTCAAGATTACGTTTTTGCCGACAAATGCTAGGTAAGATAGAGGAAGACCCGCAATTTTTTAACAAAGTTCCAGAATTTTAACCCTTAAAAGAGATGGCTATTTAAATCTACATAACCTCCGTAGCTGGGAACTTCAAAACCCCCATCTTATGCGGGATGACAGATCACAGTACCAGTGTAAAATTAATTATTGGACGGGAATATTAAATGGAAAAGTAATAGGGCCATTTGAACTACTGGGGAATCTAACTGGTCAAACTTATTTGGAGTTCCTCCAGAATGATCTGCCTACTATAATGGAAGACGTGCCCGAGGAGCTGAGAGAATTCGATTGGTTACAAAATGACGGCTGTCCTGCGCACTATGCGGTCCCTGTTCGAACATATTTGAATAGAACATACCCAGACAGATGGATCGGTCGTCTGGGGCCAATTTTATGGCCTCCGCGTTCAATGGACCTAAATGTACTGGATTTTTTTTTATTGGGGCTGCCTTAAGGAAATTGTGTATAGTAAGCCGATCTGGTCCTTCGAAGACTTACGTAGCCGTGCCAGTGCAGCCGCTGCAACAAAAAGTGAACGACGATATACGCGGCAACTCAAAGGGATTTTATTTGAAGATGCAGAGCCTGCATCAGAGTCGGTGGCAAACAGTTTGAACATTTGCTGTAAACAAATTGTAAATAAAGTTGTATTTATGTCTAATATTGTTTTTTTTATTAAACCTAAACAATGGTACAGCTTAATTCATGACAAAAAATGGTCCAATTTTGAAAACTTAATTTTTAGTCTTTACTCCTTTTGCACATTAATAGCAATAATTTTCTATTTATATTAGATACAATAATGAATTATACCATTTTGAAATCTACTTTAACCACACATTATTTTAGAATAGTTGGCCACTCAGATGCTTAAACATTGTGAAAAAAAAAAAATTTTGCACTGAAAAATAAAATAATTTTTTTTAAAAATTTAAGTGCCATAGTTAGTCATACTATTTACTACCTTTCTATTAGCACAGTTAATGTAGAATATTATGACGCCAAAAAACCGAAGGATGTAATTAATTTGTAGTTGTGGTGTACAAAAACGTAAAATAAGGTGAAAATAATTTAAATTTACAGAAAAAAATATATCTTAGGTACTACATGGAATATACATATTTTTCTTTATATATTTTTTTTCACGTTCATAAGCTCTACTATAAGGCATTTCAGACTTATCCATTCTTTGCCGGACGGCCTGTATAAATAAAATATAGTAATTCAAAATATGTGTAATAAAATAAAATTAAGTCACATGTGCATGATGGCATTAGTTATGACCATAGCCTTATTTTCTTAAACTCATATCTTCAAGCACAAAGTTACTCAAATGCAAAGAATGGATTGTATATACAAATTTTGCAGGCTGATTTCACATCATATTCCCTTCCTATTTACACACTGGCTTTTTCCTATTCTTAAAGTAATGCATCTAAATTAACACCCTTGATAAGAAATTTAAAATCAATACAAAGTTTTGCCATCTCCTGAATAATCACTCTTTATAAGATACGAGTTTGAGAAAGTAAGGCATCGATAAGGCTGTGCATGCCAAGGAGATCTGCAGTGATGCAGACAACAAGACCTGGAGAATGCCAGGACCATTTACTTGTGGATAACCACTCGCTCTCCTGATCATAAGCGTGTCAATGGCTAATAAATATCATAAAACATATTGAGTTGTTAAGTTTTTATGATTGCTGCACATTAGAAATTAAATTGTTTTTTCCATGTGACTGTGGGACCTGTAAATAGCCTATAATGTTGGTGTGTTTCAAAAGACAAATATACGCGATATATTTCTAAGAAAAAAGAAGTGATAATGGAATAGAGTTTTGCTCTTTTTCAGTGTTAGTTTTCATATTATTTTGATCATTGTTATTGATTATTAAAAAAACTGAGTACACAATTTATATTAAAAAGAAACCTTACCATTATCATTTCACAAAATCTGAACATTATCTTAGCATAAAATATTATCATAGATATTCAAATTATATTCAAAAAACAATGTCAAATTTATTTTACTGTAAGTTTATTCATTTATTGCGTATTGCATAAGATCAGTTTTTCTTTTTGTAGAATACGCCTAAGAGTTTCGAGTACGCATCTAAACTATGGTCTGAAATGGCCAGTGCAGGCACAAGCCCTCTACGGCGAGCATGTACTTTCTTTGCTGGTTGGTATATAAAATTGTATTCTACTAATTTTTTCATCTTTATTTCTGGATTGAAGAGTACCCAAGACAAAATAATCCTGAAATTTTGTTCAACAAGCTGGTTGAATAGCATAGCAGCAATTGAACAGTTGGTTAATATTAGTGAGTTAACATGGGATTAGTGAAATGATTGAATGTAATGTTTTTACTTTCATTAATATTTCTTTGAAATATTTTCAGCATTGGCTTTGAAGCAAGGCGCTCCACACATTGCGTTAGAGAGTATACCACAACAAAAGCAAAATTATATTACAATGAGGAACATAAAGGTAGAGTTATTAAATTATTACACAAATACGGAATAATACACTTAATATGCACTGTACAACAAGGCCACTGTCTGCCTTGTTTCTTACGCATCTATTACCTACAATATAATTCACTCTTTTCTTTATAATACCAAGTGACGGGACGAACAAGTCGTGCGCCTGGTGGTAAGCGACACGTCTATCGATAACAGGTGCAGTGCCGTTCAGAGCTTTAAACCGCAAAGATCTTATGGGCACTGTCACTGCATCCACCACCCTGATACATAAGTTGACAAGTCCCATGTGACTGTAATTTCGCTAGCACCCTTACCCTTCTAAACCGGAACACTCACAGCTACCAATATCAATTAGAATTAGTATAGTATTTTTATCATGCACTTTTTGCGTTCCAGGCAAGGGCTTTAGCAGAAATGGGAAGAGCAGATGATGCCCTACCTGTGTTGAGACAAGTCTTGGAAATTGACAGACCAGATCAGAAAGACAAACATACATTCTTTGAGGAAACTGTATGCGGTTTTATATATTTTCCAAAATTGTTGTGGTAGCATTATTACTCTACCACAAAATGGGAATAGTGGAGGGGAGGAGGTTATAGGTACATCGTATCGGCGTCGTACCCACAACTTGACCACTTCAATCAATTGACTGAAAGACAGCATTATAGTCAAGCTGTAGCTCTACCTACTTATGTATATACTATGTCTATGCAAATTGCTAATAAAGATGATAAATTGTTAGAACACTGTTTAGTATTAAGGCGAAGTTGCAAATTTAAAAAAAAAAATTCTCTTATTATAATTCTTGAAATGTTTTGCAGGTAATGATGGTTCGAGAAGCAGTTGCGAAAACGAACAATAAAGATTTACAGAAACAGTTTGATGATATCGAAAATGCGCTGAAAGATCGTGGACTTATTGATAAACAGGTATTTATAGGTTTACTTTAGCTAAGTTACCTTGTGCATGTGTAAATTACGCCTCAGCTTTTGTTCAACTAGTAACTTTTCATTAAAGTACAGTCTATGCCTAAGATATCTGACCTCTTCATGAAATTAATTTTGATGTAACTTTCTCAATGCATCATTAGAGAATGACGTTTCAAGAAACTTTTTAAGCTTTTAATCTTTAATTACATTGCATAAATACAAACTTCATCAACAAAATAGCTGCGTAAGATGGCTTTCAGCACCAAAAGATCGGCTAGGGGATCGGGTATCTTAGGGCATCGACTGTATACCATTCTTCGTAGACAGTTCACTATGCGTGTGTATGTTAACTACGAACTCAACGCCGTAGAAGATGCTCGAATAGAGCTCGCTCTTGCGTTTCAGAGCCATACAGCACTTGCAGCCTGGTGGTAAGCTGGCATGTTGCCGCGAGTACCACTCTGACCTGTTAATTGATTAGTTGTGCAATGTAGTATTTGTAAATACGCTCTTTTATCTCGTTAACTAAAGGTTTTTTTGAGGGACTTTGAGCAGTCATACCGGCACATTTAGCGAAATAAAAAAATAAAAAACTGTATAAAATAGTAGTACCTAAATAACGTTGAGTATATTTAAATAAAATTTTGCAATTAGACATAAAGTAGCGATTCAATTAACATCTTTTAAAATCGACTTAGTACTTACTAACTCTATCTTTATTAAAATAAGAAAATAAAATGAAACAATTTTTTTTTTACATTTTGTGGCAAAGAAACATCTGAAAATTTAAAAATTGTAAATAGTGTAACATTGATTAACTCAAGCTTTTAATAAATAAAATCAAAGTTTATCAACTAAAGCTTACGAAAGTTCCAAAAACGCAAAATTGACCTCGAACTACTCAACAAACATAAACAACAACTTTTGTTCCATGAATTTTTTCAAAACATAATAAATTTACGCAAACTTTTAAGTTTTTGTTATGCTATCTGATGTTTTTTAGATCTGTATTTTGCAGTAAGGTAAGTTCAAACGCGCAAGCGTCCTCCGCGACGATTCCCATCTGTCCTGCACAGAGCTCCGTTTAGAGCGATCTATTTAAATAAACTTATTTTTGAATGAAAGTAAAATCTGACTAATTATTAAAAGTCATAGAACAAAAGTTGTTGTTTACGATGTTAGTAATATAGGCCTGCGAGGTTGTTGGTATTTTACAAAAACCTCTGTATATATATTATTATTATATTTTGAGGCAGTCATATATAAGCTCATTGTTTTAACTGCCTCTGTAGCTGAGCGGCTACCATGATGGACTGCCAAGAAGAGGTCCCGGGTTCGATTTCCTGGCTGGGAGAAATATATGTATGGTCTACATTTACTTCCCTCGTGAATTTGGGTGTAATTTGTTGATTGTTACAAGGTTACCCTTATTTGGGGCTATAGGAGTGTGCGTTATTTATTATTGTTATTTATTGTTTTGATGGTTTAAGTTTTGGATGTGTCTATCATAGTATTAATGTATAGATGTAAATTTTTGTTTTTAGACTTTGGATCAATTAGTAAATTCAGAAATAACAAATTTGCCTAAGAAGCAAGAGCAACCTCGTGGCGTATCATTCCAGAAGAAGATGCCTTTTAGCCATCGCAGACCACATCACCGACTTTACTCAGAATGACAATACTGAAAACGATATTCCTCGTGTACAGAACGTCAGTTGTAAAATTGCAATTTTTTTAAAGTTCGCTTGCAATACGCACTTGTTGTCTGGGCAGTACGCTCAACGGTGATATTCTCTCTCTAGAACACGCATTTAGCAGTTCTAATCCAGTTGTGCCAACGTAAGCGAACTGCGCTATTTTGCTGTTGGAATCCAGACTATCTGTACACACCCTTGTTAGTATACCTTTAAAATTTGTTAGTTATGGTATGTTTCTTGTAGTATTTTTGTGTGTAATTTGTGAACGCAGACGCGAACGAATGGAACACGTGAGAAGAAATTTGGGAAATGTATGTTAGTTTTTATATTTAATGTTTTTGACGTGTCAAAATTTGACATAATTGTGGTTAATTAAAAACAATAACGTGTCGTGAATAAATCTCAATATTGTATTCTGAATAAAGACACTGTTATATAATCTGTAAAAGTTATTTTAGACGTCTTACGGATATCTTGAAGCTTTTCCTTTTATATGAATTAAGAATGAATGTAGACTTAATTGATGTATGTCAAAACAGAAATGAAAAATTGGATAGTTCATATGATACATTAATTCATAAATCAGGAGCTCGCAACAAATGACACCAATTGTGTGTAATGTCATTCTTTAGGTTTAATGCCACTTAGAACCTTTATGCCCAGCGCTCACTGGCGCGGCGGGGCGTATGGTAAGGGATCCTTCGGCATTTTTACAAAAGATATAAAATTTATATTCAAGAGTAGAGATGGCAATAACAGCTACTTGTCAATAATGAATTATACTGCTATGTTATTTTTCAATAACTGTTATTATAAACTGTTGTCGGTTAGCTTGTTATTCTGTTGTTATGTAGCTTTACATACAACAATCATACCATATGACAATGATAGTGAAGATCACTTTTTTGCTAACTCTGATTATTATGGTACAAGAGTAAAAAAGCAATTAACACAGAGTTACATACAAAACACAAAAAATCGTGTCGCGTTGAGTCAGTGAAAACAAATCTGTTACTGTTATAATATTATTGTTGCTGTTGACCACAACCATTTCACCAATAAACCAAAAACAAATTGGCCGTTTTTGGCACCAGTTGTAGTTAAATTGAGTTATGTTGATATCAAATGTTGATTGTTGTTGAGCCTGTCGATATCAAATATCAAAATCGATATTATTTCATTTGCATAAAGCACAAAATCGTAGTTTCCAATATGTGAGTTCTAGTTATAATAAATTCTTTTAGTTATAATAAGATAATAGATAACAATAAAATAAAAAATGAGAAAGCTATATACGCTCTGAAAGATTATAACCGTAAGATTGCAAGTCGTAGCATCGTTAAACCATTTGAATAGCGTCATTTTTCTCTAATGCTTATTGCTATTCTGCCGCCGTTAGTTGAAAGGGCGTTTGTGACAAAAACTCAAAACTGAGAAAATAGTAATTAAAGAAATTAAATAAAAAAAATATCTGCCCTTCTCTTGCTTAATCCGCCTAGTAATAAATAAAAATAGTGACAGATGGGCCTTTTTTTACTGATCACGGCAATATAAATAACGAAATTGGCACTGACCTACGACTAATGACCGCCATTAAGGAAATAGTAATCGTATAAATAGGTAACAACATTTTTGTATAAATGTCACATGCGCCCTTTCAACTAACAATAGGCAGTATTGCATGCTTGCTAGTGTGCGTGACGCAACAACAGAATAACAACAAGAGGTTAGGTAGTTGTTCGGTAATAACAATAACTCAAACATTGTGTATGAATAGTGCGTTATATGTTATTTTAATAATGACCACTCGATTTAAGAGATACAAATATGTTAGTGTGTCTACGCCAGTTCAAATTGTTTTTAAGTGACAGAATGAAGTGAATGGAATGTCACTTGGTTTTTGTCTAGGTCACAAGGTTTGCAGATTGATATTTTGAAGGACCCGTGACTTGCTCATGGAATTTTAAAAAACTGGTTTTACTCATCGAACTTTACGAACATTGATATCAAACGTTGATACTAGTGCCATAGTTCCAGGGTCTAATTGTGTTAGCTTTTTACACAAAGGAAGTATTTTTGAACAATAACAAAGCCCAATTTGAAGTGCATTAAAAAAGCATCCAATTTTTCTGTCTTTTATACAATGAAATAAAAAAATACACGACGAATAATTTTTTTTATTCATAACTAAAACCTTTATTTTAGTAGAGCTTTATTCCAACAACATTCCAACTGCATAAATGCATGTATATTACAATAAATTGCAATACTATTTGTTGTAAGAACGCGGTAAAAATGCGGGAACTGTAACCTGCAAAGGTCTCGTAGATAACACGCTACTACGGGTAGTAGCACCTACGTGTTATACTACAAACTAGAATAACATGTATGCAAGTAGTCTATTGCTTCTCAAGGTTTAATAACGAGAAAAATCATGAATAATACAAAGAAATGTTATAACATCGCTGGTGCACGTTGAAGGTGGAGCTCCGAGTACAACTGCGGCTTTAATATCACTGTGTTCCAATAAATTTCCATAACGATTAATACTGACGCTCTGTCGTGCCGTATAGATATATCGACTCATCCGAAGAACAGAGTCCGCTACGATTATGTAGCGAAAAGAGAATAAGTGCGTTACGTGAATAATTTCGTTATTCAAACTAAGATGAAGATGTTTTGAGAATTTATATAACTTATTTCGTTTCGGAAATATAAAATCGAACAACGGTCGACGTGACATCCACAGCGAAGAACGAACGAAATGTACATGTCCTGAGAACATTAGACTTGCACATAAATCATTGATCTTCTACGGATGAGTCGATATTATAAAAATGAAATGAAATGAAATTATTGATTGGTAACAATATTATATGTTACAAGTCAGTTATCAATACCATTCAACATTTGTAAAATGGACATTACGTTAATATTACATTTCAAGTCAGTGATCGTGTTATTCACGATTAATTTTAAAATAAACCAGTACGTAGCATTCCATTTACAATACATTATAAGTCACATTTACATAATATTACATGTCATAAAAATAAAACTATCAATAAAATGAGTACAATGTCAAATAATCAAAGATAAATCATGATACGATAAAAATTACATGGTGGCGTTTGATTTTACGAAATAAGAAGAGAAAGAATTCTTTAAAGTCATAGAATTGTTCTTCTAGTAGCCACTTCTTCAACTTAACCTTAAAACTAAACGGTGAAGCTGCATCCTTGATGTCATACGGTATCTTATTGTATACTAATGCTCCTATTACGTAGACAGATTGTTCTGACTTGGTTAATTTCGACGGAATCTTTTTAAGGTCGTTAAAGTGTGTGTTGCTGCGTAGTGCATACCTCGAGTTAATCCCATTACGCTGAAACTTTTCTAAGTTGTTATGGACATAGGTAGCTATTTGCTGTATTAGTAGGCCGGGAAGGGTCATCATTTGGTATTTTTTTAAATAGTCACGCGCCGATACATCAGGGACTCTCGCTATTGCACGAACCGCACGCCTTTGAAGTACGAATACTCTGTGCCAATCGGCAGTGTTTGCCCACAGCTCCGTTCCATATGTTAGAACGCAGTGCACTATGGCGAAGTAGCATGTTCTAACGACGCCTCCGGTCGCAGTGTTCGCAAGACGACGCAATGCAAAACACGCTCTGCCTAGTCTGGTACACAGTTCCTCGATATGTGTGTCCCATCTGAGCCCACTGTCGATTGTAAATCCTAACAGTCGAGTACATGTCACCTGCTTAATGCTAGAGTCACCCACGCTAACCACTACTGCCTGTGGGGAGTGACCATTAAGGCTGAAGCGCATAAAACACGTTTTCTCTTTATTTAGGGCCAGTCCATTCGAATGGAACCACGAACATAGTCGCTGAACTACGACGCAGAGGTTACTCTCCAAGTCATGCAAGTTAGTCGCAGTGACAACTGCGGTGACGTCATCAGCGTACATAAAAATATCAGTCCCTTCGATCGCTTAAGGAAGGTCATTTAAAAGGATACTAGATAAGGTGTTAGACAGGCAAGAGCCTTGAGGTACGCCTAGTAAATTTTGCATTTCAAACGATTTTATACGCCCACTCTCTCCGACTACAATCTGCGTTCTTTCACTCATGAATGAAACCAATAGTTCAAGCGCCGGTCCGCGTATTCCGTAATGCTGTAGTTTTTTAGAGACAAGAGAATGGTTGGCTGTGTCAAAAGCGCGCGAGAGGTCACGACACACTACAGCAACATGCTGCGCAGCCTCACGGGCACTAGGTCGTTAGTAGACTTGCCCTGCCTATTGTCTATCTGACAAGACGTTGCGTGGTATCCAAAAGGACAATAATCTTTTATTAATCCTTACCTCTAATATTTTACTAATCGCTGAGACTAGTGAAATAGGTCTGTAGGACTTTATGGCTGCCCGTGAACCTTTACTTTTATAGAGCGGTGATAAGTTCACTTTTTTCAGTGCGAGTGGGAACATTCCTTGCTTTAGGCAGCAGTTAAATAGTTGGGATACGATCCGGTATAAAGATGTACATGCAAACCTTAATACTCCTACTGAAATATCATACACGTCAGTACTATTTTTTGGGGCAATGTGTACAGTTAGAATATTTTCCACTTCATTTGGAGTAAAGGGTACAAGTCGTAAGGAACTATCGCAGGCCGATGCGAAATCTGACAATGTTAACATTGCGCTCCGGGTGTCAGGTGCAGGGGCGGCGCCGCAGAGTGTCGCCGCTGTTATAAATTCCTTATTTAACGCGTCGACTAATTGATGTTTGGAGACGTACGGTAGACCGTTAAGGTCTTTGACTAAGTCTGTGTAATCGATAAGGTTGTTACTCGTCCTGCCGAGCTCTGAGTTTATTACTTGCCACATGCATTTACTCTTGTGTTGAGTGTATATTTTAATGTTTTATTAAGCTACAGTATCGCACGGATAAGTCATCAGCAAATGTTATCAAATCAGTGTTGAAAGGAAACTTATTCTTTAGGTACATTAGGTCAAATAGTAACATTTTTATTTTAATGACGTCAGTGTCCACCCACGGGGATTTCGTAGTTTTTCGACTAAGTTTTTTTTAAGAAAACTTGTGTTAAATTTGTTAGTTAAAATACGTATAAACGCGTCTATGAAATTGTTACAGTCCTCATAGTAATTTGACACAAACTCCACCCAGTCAAGTGATTCAAGAGCAGTGCAAAAATTTATTTTATTGGCCCTGCTAAAGACCCTTTCAGTCAATGGTGTCTTCGCCTCGAACGGAACGAGTGACACACAGTCTTTGCGCCATATGATCGCTCAAATGAGTGTTAACGCTAGCGGCTGACACACAGTCGCTCGGGATGTTAGAGTAGGCATGATCGAGCAATGTAGAACTGACGCCCAACTCGCGGGTTGGAAAATTTATGAATTGCACGAAGTTGTGCGCTGTTAGTATATCACTTAGCGATTTCTTATAGGAGGAATTTACTAGCATGTCAATATTCGTGTCCCCCATAATAACAGCATCGAAGCCGTCATTATTAATTTTAATTAGTAACTCTTCGAAAAGTCTTAAGTACTCCCATATACTCGTTAGGTTAGAATGGTATATCCCGACGGTGATAAGGTTTTCGTTTAAAATTTCGATGGCACTTACGTCAAAGATTTGTTGATGAGACAGGTCAATGTAATCTTGCCTGCTTACTGCTTTGATACCAGAACGCACAAATATGCAGCTTCCGCCGTGTTCAACAGATTTCCTACAGTAGTAAGCAACTAAGTCATAATTGTTTATTGTCACAGATGTTATTTGATCGTCATGAAGCCAATGCTCAGTCAAAATTAGAATGTCACATTTTAAGTCATTACTTAACAACACTTCTAATTTTTTAGTTTTATTCACTTCTAATTTTTAAATTTTATTTGATATGCATCTTATATTCTGGTGGCAAATAGTTACAGCATTCGACACTCGCGGGGATCGTGTGTAGCACACTGTTTTGGTTTTAGTCATACGCGCTGGATCACCGGTCGTATTGTTATTGAGTGGGAGACTTGCCCCGCTCCACGCGGGGACGCCTGAGCAACCAGTTTGTGCACCGGACACCTTGAGGCCAGGCGGTGGGCGTGTTGAATCGTTCATACAAAGTTTTCGGTATTCCGATTACAAAATATGCGTGTCGGTCCGTTTTAATTTTTCGTTTTTCAAAAGTATAATTGTCAGACTTTTGGGTTTTGTTCAAAAAATGTTTTATGTTTTTTTCTTTCGTTTCAGGCGCGTAAGACCATGCTTGCAAATATTTCAGTCTCTCTATAGTCTTCAGTACATCGTCCTCATTCCCTTCATCTTTATTTATAGATCGACGGACTCTTCTTTCCTTTTTTTTGTTCGAGCAGGGTACCATTTTTCCGTGTTAGTAATTCCTTGAACTTGTGTATTTTCGCTACTTATCGCGAGTTTCGTGGCCAGACATTGGGAGGTGTTACTGTAGTAAAGTTATACTCGTCCTCATTGGTTAGTTGTTGTGGTGGTGGCTAGCAACTAGCAAGATGTACGTACATGTTTGTCTGCACCCGCCGCTGCTGTTGTTGTCGTCATTTGGGTGGCAAGCGCCTTCGTTGGCGACAAAAACCGAGATGCTTCGATGTTTTTCGCCCCTATCTGGTTTCTCGCCTTCGCACGTAAGCTTCTCGCTGTTTCTTTCGCAGTCACCGATGACGTACCAGATTGCGCTGTAGGCACGGATATGCAACTTTTTGGTCACTTTGGAATATAAATCCGTTGTCTTGTTTTTTGGCGGAGCAGTAATAGCTGTAGGTGTACCCTCATTGTTGGTGCTAGTACAGTTCAGTGTATTGTATTTCTTCAAATCTTTCGTAGATCTTCGTGATTATTTCTTCCAAGGGTGCAATAATCCCCAGTAATACTTTCTCTAATGTTTCTAGTGGTAATATGGACATTTTTCTTCGTTAAAAAATAAAAGTTTACGGACACAGTGCACAGTTCGCTCGACTCGCGCGGGTGGCGAGCTATAACAACAGCCTATAGGTACCTAATTCAATTAGCACTTTTGCTGATTGTCTATCTTTTATAATTTAAAACTCATAAAGCGTGTGTTAGCTATGTCATACAAAGAAGAGTATTTTGATTTAAACTTTCACGATTTTTGCACATGATTTGATTTTTAATTCGGGACTTAATCACGTATAAAACATATTTTATTTTATTTACCTCGACGTTTCGGACATATTGCAACGTCCATGGTCTCGAAGGGACTGAAGAGGCGGGTGTCAGCATATTCTAGCCGTGCGAGTTTTTCTAACTACCCGCTCTTGATCTTCATTATTTATTTGTGCACTAGGGTTCTCACTAGACCGACACACAACACTCACGACATCCGGCGAAAAAATATGTTTTATACGTGATTAAGTCCCGAATTAAAAATCAAATAAAGAAGAGTATATCATAAACGTTAGTACGTTTAAGACAATTCATACTTGACGGTGACTTAGTAGCAGTAGAGTCCCTTGTGAAAGAGTTCGTCCAGTTAAGAACTGCCCCCTTACCTATTTCTGGCGCCAAGCAGTAATGTGACGGTAACGGTGTAATTAGATTTAAAACTCTGAGTGGCATTGCAACCTTATGGCGTGTCGCTATACAGGCGTGTCGCTTAGTACCAGGCGCACGACTTGTTCGTCTCGTCATTTCATATTATAAAAAGTCAAGAAAAAAGTGAAAGACAAATTAGTACAACTTTTGAATAGTTCATAATTCCTTTTCGAATTCATTAACCTATTACGCTTTTGTGCATAGAGGGGTTTGCGTTCCTGCACTTGTGTAGGACAGAAAAAGCACGAAACTAGAATTATTGCAGTGAAAATGAGAGCTTTAAGAAGTATGGCTGAAGTAACTTTGATGAATAATTTATGGAACAGAGTGATAAGAAAGCGTTGCGGCATGGAAGAAAAAGTAGTGACAAAGATAGAGAAAGGGACGCTAAGATGGTCCGGATATGTAGAAAGGAAGAATGAAAGAAGATTAACGAAGCATATTATAAGGTGAGTGTGAGCGGGCATGATGGTAAGGGCCGACCAAGATGAACTTGCCGTAACCTATTTGAGGATGTCCTAAGGGTCAAATCAAGAGAATCCTTTATCGACGAGCATGTATGAAAGTCCTGTTCCGTGTTGATGAGGTGAGGGATATGTGTCAGGACCGTAACAAGTGGAACCGCTATGGGATCTATCTATTCTATTCTATTCTATTCTATTCTAATTGTTCTTTTCTATTACACTTTTTTGCCATTTCGCACACTTCTCTTCAAATGAAATTTAAATAAATCATTGCGAAACGCATAGACGGTGCCGTATTAGTTTACGGATCAACGGACTGAAAACTTTTAAGACTATTGAGACGCGTTCTGTTTTATTGCTCCTCTCGATTTCTGTTTATTTTCGGAGCAAATGGAGACCGAGAATTGTTTTATGGTATAAGAATGACGTCAACTTCGGAATAAGTACTCGATTTCCATAAACTTTTATTGGAATTGTTTTAGGCGAATTAAAATGAAATGAAATGTTATTTTGGTTTAATTTCGTCCAAAACGCTTTTGAGAACTCACATCATGTGATTTCTTTAATACACTTTTGTCCAATTGCATCAAAGTTAAGTACATACATTCGTTTTAAACCAATGAAGCAATGCAATTAACATATTGTGTTAAGAGTGTTTTATCAATTTAAGCATTGATTCAAGGCGCACTTAAATTTTGTTCATTTGTTTGTGTTCAATAAACATTTCTCTATGTGAGAATAGCAGTATCTCGCGCTTTATGTCGCTCTCGCGCACTTCGCGCCCTGTCGTGCTAGCCTTGTAGTACTGATGTTACAAAATGAAATTAGTCGATGTTTGCAATGTCAGTCAAAAATCAAACTTGCCAGCTTTTATGTAAAGCAAGGTACTCATCATGCATGAGGAGCACGAGCACTCACTTCGCGAGTGCATTTTTCCTCGTCGTTAACGGTGGGAATGAATTTCAGTTAATGCCATTTACCGTCGCTTCATGTTGTGGGTCAAGGCGTTTTGGCATATACATCCACCTAAGGCTGCTAACAGATGGACTGTATATCTGCAGTTAATGCGTGAGTGATCAACTGCAAGCGTCGGCTGCAGTTCATGTGAACAGCAGTCCTATAATCAAAAGCAGCAATTGACTTTCTTAAGAGAATATTTTTTGTGCTTGAACAACGCGATATTTTTTGAATACTCGTTAGTTGAGAGAATAATCAACATTCCTTATGGTAAAATAAAATCACGATCGGTGACATTTTTCTCTACGGATTTCATACTTATTTACATTAAAAAAAAATTTTTTTTTTGTAATGGTACCTTTGTTTACAGTTTTGATCACAAATTTTACCGTAGAGTAGTGGGGGAAAAGGGGCGTGAGTATACAGGGTGTCCCGGGACGCGACGTCAAGCCGGAACGGGGTGATAGGCCAGGTCATAACTGTTATCAGAAAAATAAAAAATAAAATCTATGTCATGTATTTTAAAAATTATGACCATTTTGAAAAAAATCGAAAAATATACACCCTGTGACGCATTTTCACTTCCCGTTTCTACAAATTTCCACTTTATTTTAATTTTTTTATTATTTTGTAACCCTGAGTAATGCTCCTGTAGCTAGTCGTCTAAAATTTTGACACAACTGCTCTAATTTTGAAAAAAAAATGACACATTATTCCCATATCAAAAGAGAAATTGAATTTTCGTTCAATTTCAACTCACTCTACCGAAAAAAAAATGTACTACACTGGTTGGGCAAGTAGCTTTAAAAATTGGCGCATTTTAAGAGGATTCCAAAATGGTATTACACTTGCTACTTTATTTCTTAGATTATGGTCAAATAATTTTTTTTGTGAACAAAACCGGTTTTCAACTATTTTTTATTTCTTAATTTAAATTTATTTAGTGTACCCAATCCTTCGCTCGGAACGGTAACTATGACATAATTCTTAACGGTAACTATGAGAGAGACGGAGAGAGCTATTCTACGAAGTGTGAGTGAGATAGAGAGTGACGCCGCTAATGTGTGAGATTCATAATTCTAGTATGAGAGAGACGGAGAGAGCTTTTCTACGAAGTGTGAGTGAGATAGAGAGTGACGCCGCTAATTTAAATTAATGGCATCATTATTTTTTTCTTTGAGCTTAGGATAGTTCCATTAAATAAAAAATCTATTTAAGTAAAATTATGATTTTATTTAAATTACAGCAAATGTTCAAAATGCTTTCCTTCAGCTGCAATACACGCCCGACATCTTTTGAGAAATGATCGGGATATTAAACGGGCGAATCTTCCGTTATTAACAAATTCTCCTGCTTCTGCTATTCTCGCACGTAGCTCCGCCAAGTCTTCTATTGGTTTATGGTAAACTTTTTCTTTCATTGCTCCCCAGTAAAAGAAATCGAGTGGATTTAAATCTGGAGAACGTGCTGGCCACGAGATTGTGCCAGACCGTCCTATCCACCTGCCCGGGTATTCCTCATCGAGGTATGCTCTAACTGAGCGGGCATAATGCGCCGGGCAGCCATCTTGCTGGTACCACATATCTCTGTAAATGTTTAATGGTACGTCTTCCAGTAAATTTGGCAATTGATTTTGTAGAAAATCTAAATAAATTTCGCTATCCAAGTTCTCTGGCAACTCATAGGGCCCAATGATTTTCCCATTTAAAATCCCTGTCCACATGTTCACTTTAAAGCGGTATTGTGACCTGTCTTGTCTCATCAAATGTGGATTTTCTACATGCCACTCGTGTAGGTTATGTAAGTTCATGTAACCATCTTTTTTAAATGTTGATTCATCAGACCATAAAATTTTTTGTAGGAATTGCGGATCTTCTCGGTGTCTCTCTAGCATTGTTTGGCAAAATGCAACTCTCGGTGAATAATCGCGCTCAAGTAATGACTGTACTCTCTGTACATGGAACGGGTGGAGTTTATTGTATTGTAAAATTCGGTGTGCTACACTTTTTGGCACTCCTGTAGTTGCTTCAATTCCACGTACCGAAGAACTCGGGTTTTCTTCCACTGCTTCCATTACGACGTCCTCGTAATGATGGAAACTTCTACTTTCACTATGCGCTTCGCTTGGGAATCGTCCCTCTGAGAGCAAACGGTGCACATTCGTAAAAACTCGATGATCGGGATGACGAGCAGCACTTGGGTACCTCTCACGATAAAGTCTAGCTGCAGCACTAGCATTGCATCTGCATTCCCCATAAATGAGGTGCATGTTGGCATATTCCTGTACGGTGTACACGGACATGGTGTCACAACACAATCACAGTGGTCCAGAGGAAAGCAAAGGTCGTAAAAAAGAGAAACTAAACAGTCCAAATCCAAATCAAAAGCAATCGGGGTCCAATAAACGACGCAAAAGGTTGTTAGTACGAAATCAAGACGAACGAATACGGAAAGGTGCGCAGTAAACGAAGTAGCGTAACGTACTGTCGTTATTGTGAATTGTGCTCGCACTAGTCGAATAATATCTATCCGTCTCACACATTAGCGGCGTCACTCTCTATCTCACTCACACTTCGTAGAAAAGCTCTCTCCGTCTCTCTCATACTAGAATTATGAATCTCACAC